>NC_084595.1:40039764-40169764 GCF_033807715.1 Cololabis saira | reverse complement strand
ACAACTCCTTCATTTCGCTGCTCCTTTCTCCTTGGGAAAGGAAACAACATTGCAATCCTGTGTTGTTGTTTTTTTTAATTCAGTGAGCCTAAGCAGGAGCTATTTGCCAGAAAACATTTGCAGGTCCAGGCGGTATCACTCCTGACGTCCTAGAGCAGGGGTCCTCAATCCTGGTCCTCGAGGGCCGGTGTCCCTGCAGGTTTTAGATGTTTCCCTGCTTCATTGCACCGTGATACAAGTGACTGTGTCATCAACAGAATTGTGCAGCCCTGGATGAAAAGCTGATGACGATGATTAATTAGAATCAGGTGTGTTAAAGCAGGGAAACATCTAAAACATGCAGGACACCGGCCCTCGAGGACCAGGGTTGAGGACCCCTGTCCTAGAGTCTACATACACCATCATACGATCTCATATACGGCAGTATATGAAATTGTGGCAGGGTGGAGGAGCTGCAGCCACTCAGGTGATGGGTCACAGGTGTGGCCCATCAACCTCTCCACCCTGCCAGCCTTGATAAGGCGGGGCTGGACAGCAGCAAGGGGGCGACGGAGAAGCTGCTGGTGATCTGTGTGTTGCTGTGCTTGTGCACGTGTGGCGGTGTGGCGGTGTCAGTTAATAAAGGGTTCTGCACTAAACTCTGTGTCCTCTCTATCCTGTCGGTCGGGCCCCCGTAGCACTCGCCTTGCTACAAAAATTGTACTTTGAATAACAAGAACTTTCAAAACATTTTACTCTACAGATGGAATTTTATCTTTTTATCCCCTAAATCAGGGGTGTCCAAAGTCGGTCCTCGAGGGCCGGTGTCCTGCATGTTTTAGATGTGTCCCTTTTTTTATCAAACCGTGATACAAGGAGCTTGGTCATCAACAGAACTATCCAGACTTTGATGACAAGCTGGTGACGACCGTTAATTAGAATCAGGTGTGTTGATGCAGGGAAACAACTAAAACATGCAGGACACCGGCCGTCGAGGACCGACTTTGGACACCCCTGCCCTAAATTATACCAATAATGATAACGAAGTTACTGTTCTGCTTGTTGAACAATTTTTTGCACCCTAACCTGCAGCGTCTAGCGCCTATGAAAAAAATAGGATTTTCTTTTGCTTGAAATATTGATTTAAAAATAAATACCTTTTTTGAATCACTTTAACAGAGTTTTGTAATTAAATTATGCCAAACTGCCTAGGGATGCACCCAATGCAATTTTCCTTGGGTGCATTTCATTTCCAATTTTTCAAAGTTAGACTTTCATGTTAGTCAAAGCAACGGTTTCTCTCTCTCTATACCTGTCATCACGTTAGATCCAAAAAAATAAATGCTCCAGGTGATGTGATAAAGGTTTGTTCAAAATCCAACAGAAAAAGGAAGTGAGAGTGTGTATATTCAGCTATATGTACCAGAAAGGCCATTTACCTTTTTCCTATGTTTTCTTTCCTGTGTTTTTTCACAATATTAAAGCGCCTTGGGGTACGTGTTCTTCACAGACTTTAAAATAGAAAATGAGGTGCTGTATTTGTGCGGTTGCAAACGAAAACAGTGACAACAGGTATGAAGCAAACATCGCATGTCCAAATTTTTCTTTTTTTTTAGATCTGATTGTGGCATTAGGACTGACTTTCTGCAGGTTTTTGTGTGGGAGCTGAAATGAGCTTGTAAGAATTTTTGTTTCACAATGCCAGAGAGGTATTTCCTGCTTGGTGGTATATATTTGAAGCTCACACAATGTGTAAAGTTTCTGAAATCTCTTCCCTCAACTACAGAAAATGACTGATAATCTACTGCCTGAAATTCCATCATTTTCCTCCTTTAGGTTGTTGCTCCTCTGTGACTCATTTTTATCTTACAAGGTGTGCAAATTGCTACCTTTGGGTATTATGTAGTCATGGTGAAAAACATCTACACCAATCGGTGGTGAAGTCTTAAGATAAATCACATGCAGATGTAATAACATGGGGTTTTGCACGTATGAAATTAATTTAATGTTTCAAATTCATGTGTTGAAGACATGCTTGCTGTATGTGTCATTTTAATGTCTTGATTGTTTTGTTTTTTTTTAAACATGAATTTCTGTGCCTATCAGGTTGGATTGGTGGATCAACAAAAGTTATTCATTTGATGCATCTCTTACCTTGTCACACATGCTAAGCAGTTTTTTCTTTTCTGTTCCTTTTTTTGGGTCACCATAGCAGATCAATATATTCCAAATATTGATTTGGCATCCGTTTTCATGTCAGGCGCCCTTCCTGACACAACCTTTGCATTTATCTGTAACAATCTGTAACGTGGCATGCATAGTCAGTTATGAAAAAAAAGATAATCTGTATTTGCAATTGTTTTACTTTTTAGAGATCAAGCATTTTTGATTTGCTGATGATTTGAGGGAACTAATCATATATTAAAAAAAAGGAAAAACCTACAATAATTTTGATTCATCATTCCTTACATCACGGGCATGAAACCCCATTTTTCAGATTCTTTTTTATTTCACCGGCATAATTTGATTGTTAGTCAGTCCCCAGGGAAAATAAATCATCCAATTAACATTGAGCTAATGGCCAGGATTTTAATTAGAGCTGTCAACATTCTCTCTCTCTCCCTGTCTGTGTTATTTCAACAACCATTCATCTATTCTACTTTCAACACTTGTTTTGTTCTGCTGATTGCTATTCCTCAGGGAATTTTCTTTCAACTTTCCAACACTGAGACAGATACAAACATGAGGAAACCGTCACGTACAGCTGCAACAGCAAGCGTGCAGTTTTGAGGACACACACATACAGCTGCACACATACAGAACCAGTGCTCAACATCAAAGTGATGCTTTGCCAGATCAACATTGAAGAATGAGAGCTGAGGGAATACTGAATATAATGAGTTGAAGATGTAAACAGAGGGATTTATGTCACTATGTAATATATATTCACTAAAACCTGTTTCAGTACAAAGCAATTGGGAAAACTTAAGTACTTAATCATCTGTGACCCTTTAAATACCTATACAGATATCAGAGAGGAATTTTATCAGTAAGAGGTGCATTTTATATCAAACACAGCTCATAACTCTATAGTTAAGGTGGTTAACTAACATTGAAAGTCTTAATACTGAGAAACCATAAAGGCAGTATCACCACCCTGATAGCTGATCATAGTCTTGTCATCATTTTCATCATTCCGAGTACCATCAATACACGAGTATGTACTGTATATTGACATAAAGTCTAATCAAACATCAGCTTCCATTCATGTAGTTCTATTACTCATTATCAGCTGCAGCTAATACCTTAGAGCTTCTATAGACTGCATGATTTGTACAGTCATATTTAATCATGTAATTACATCTGACACTGTACAACTAGTATCTGCTTAATCTTGGGTACAACATCAAGAATATTATGTGTTAGTCTATACACTGATGAGACCTCCTGAATTGTAGGCCAAGACAATTTTATATTAGTTTGCGCTAATGATAAACAATAAGTAAAACAATGAAATGAACCCCTCCTTAGTAGTAGCTTTTATGTGTGCTGGAAATATTGAAAAACACCTGTGAAGAAGGATAACAAGGCCCAAGTCTCACACATCATGTTCATGTTACTTTTTTTTATTTATTTGTTGGTGCCTAGAGGACTTTTGGTCAGTAGATAAAGTCTTCTACGAAACTACCAGGATTTCTGATACAGTGTGAACTGCTCACAATGTGCAATATGGGATTGCAAATTTGGAGCTACGATGAAAGATATCACCACAATTCTTTCACGATGGTCATCTTTCATCTACTACAGCCCAAAATTGTGTAACAGATACAGGGCATTATGAAGCATAACACACTGAAAAGATGCCCATGCCTTGTTTTTCAGCCTCCTGTCATGTCTGACACAATAATTTATCATAATGAAAAAAGAAAGAAAACACAGAAAAAACATACTTTATCAACTTTAAGTATTTGCATCAATAAAATCCAAAACCAAAAGGAAATGTCTTTTGGAGAGAATCAGCAAAATTACGGCTGATAAAAAAATATTTTAAAGAATCTACTGGATGATGCACCACAACACAAAGCTTTAAACAGGGATTCTTAACAAGAATCTGAGTAAAATATATGGCAAAGATGCCTTCAGTCACCAGAACTACACAACAATGTTTGTGGTGGTACGAAAAAAAGAGTGGAGGAATGGTGCAAACAAATCCGTAGAGACTGTGACACAAAGCTGTTAAATGGACAATAATCTGAAAATGATCTTTCTATCATTTTATATGAGGTATAAGGGCTACTTTGATGCCCTCAGTGTTTACAGTGGTGTTTCCTACATTGTGATTCTTGAGCATTTATACAGATTTATTAATGCAGCTTTAATGGCCAACACTAGACAGCTGCAAACATGTCATCTAGCTGGCAGGTGTTAAAATTTCAATTTCAGGGAGATTTAATTTAATACCCTATTAATCCACAAAATGAAACGCAACGGGTGTCCTCCTCCATTAAAGATTTTGAAAGTTGCCGGCCCATCTGGTAACAGAAATCTACATGGATAAATGTGTTTGGCTAGTCCACAAGTCATTTCTGCAGCGATTCAGTTGCAAAGGGTGCAAAGCTGTGAAAGCTGTGGGGCTTTCATGACACCTGTCCACTCAATTATGATGAGAAGGTTAGGTGTAGGGTCTGAGAGGATTTCTCTCTCCTGATTGATGGTCAGGAAGCTCTGAGTACAGCAAAGAACATTTTAACAGGACGAGGTTGACAGTGGATTTTTGCATATTGTATCACAATACTGTCCCTATCCTTATTAAATAAACTAGGTCTCCTCCCTTTAGAGGGCAGTGTCCCCACCAGGGCAGGTAGGGGACAGGAGCAGATTTGATCTGCTGTACTAAGCTGCTGACTGATCCAGTAGTAGTCAGTCCTTGTTTTTTATGTCTTTACTACTATGCTGCTAATGAGGAAATAGCTTGTCTTTATTCTTTGTTCTTGCTCTTTTCATACTGTACCAAATAATTAAATGATGCTCCGGGATAGATGCAATTTCTGCCTAGGGTATGTGCAATGTCGTTCACTGCTGCTTGGTTTCTCACTAATTTTACTGTGGCATTGAGTCTGATATCTGTTGTGTTTCTGTATGTGTTTTTATACGCTATGCATGTATTTGATGCCTAAAACAAATTTCCCTAGTGGACATTAAAGTATAACTCAACTCAACAACTCAATTATACTAGATGTTTATCTGTAGAAATGGGGATTGGGGGTGGGGTGGGGGTTCTGAGTTTGCTGGGTTTTTTTCTGAGCTAAACCTATTCAACCAAAAGATTAAATATCTGCATAGTCATTTGCTGATAGTCTCAATTTATAACAATGCCAAAGGCTCCAAATGTTATTTATTTAAATATATACTCAGCATTAAAACTGTATGTTAGTCAGCAAGTTAAAGTAGACCTCAGGTGATTTCCAGCTATTTTTGTCTTATCTAGGATATTTACATTGGCTTTGCAGCCATTAGATCTTCAAGACATTAGGAAATGAAAACAAAAATGCTTGTATAAAGCAAAGGCTGATCACTCCTTTGGTGGGCTGCCAAAAACTTTTAAAATGAATGTGGTGTCCATATACGTAGATCCTAAACACTTTACCAGTTATATCACCTTTTCTCTTAGGCTGGACTGTTGACATCACCCCTTGAAACTGATAGATGCTCCCCCCTGATGCTGTTGTTGGGGTTAGTTGTTCTTTCCCAAGCTCCTGTCCTTTGTCCTCAGCCAGAGCCAGGGGCTTCCTTTTTCAGCATCCTCCGCCAGTTCTTTCATCACTTACTTCAGCTTTCCCCTGGGTCACTCCTGCATCCCTCTTAAAGTGTATGCTTTATAGCCGCACAAAGCCCTGCATCTAATCTTCACTGGGTAGATGGTGGTCTTCCAGCCTGCCTTGCAGCACCCAGCAGCTAGCTCCGAGTACTTGGCCTTCTTGCGCTCTAGCCTCAATCTCCTCCTCCGTTGGTATCATGAGCTTATCTTCATATCTTTATCCCCCCAGCTTCCATGACAAAGCTGATATGGTTCTGAGCTGGTGGTGAGTCTTTGGTGCTCGGTCAATACCCCTTCACCACCTCAGCTAGCTTTCTCTGGACCTGGAAATTGCACCATCTGTACCGCCCCTGAGAGAGGTCTTGAAAGTATGTGCTGGAGGCTTGCATTGGGATCATTGCAGAACCACTGGATAAAGTTACAAGGACCGGGATGCATGTCATAGATTGAGCGAAACAGGAAGCTAAACCTTGCCTGTGAATTGTTCCACAGGCCTGACCAGCTAATGTTCTGCTTGACAACTCCCTCCCAGGTTGTCACAACTTCCTTGTCAGTCCTGCGACACAGCCTTGATCTTGTAGCACTGTTCCACCATCATCTCATTCCTCTCTACTACTCTCTACCAATATACCACAATGCATTACAAACTTTATTTTCCTGCATTTCGTTTGTTTTATTCTTTATAATTTACAAATAAACTTGCCTTGCCCTGCTTTACTTCTCCTTGCTGTTGGCCTTGGACTCTATGTATGCCGCCTCTCCCCATCCTAGCACTGCTCTTCCTGCTTGGACTCCGCCCACAATCTCTTACTGTTTCAGCCTTCCAACCGGTTGGTCGACCTCAGCGACCTCACCACTTTTCAGTCAGTGGGAACCTTGCCATTAGAATTCCTCACCAGCTGGTCAGTGGATAAAGAGATCACACACATTTTCAGCAACCACATCACCCTTCTGTAGAGCTTGAACTGGGAGCACCAGATTGTGTCCCAGGGAGTTGGCTTTGATTAATATTAAGATTACTCTAGATTGACTGACTATGCCACATCCAGATGCTAGAGATGTGGAATTGCAGAAAAGCCGAGCTCATTGTTTGTCCAGCCAGTCATTCCTTACCTCCTCAGATAAGCGGTCAGCTGGATTCCACCACACTTGTGCCCACATCTTCTGCTAGGAATCTTGGTGTCATATTAGACAGCCAACTGACCTTTAATGAGCATGTTGCCTCGGTTTCCCGGTCTTGCCGTTTCGCTCTTTACAACATCAGGAAAATCAGACCTTACCTGACAGAACATATGACATAGCTCTTGGTTCAGGCTCTGGTCATGTCACGTATTGACTACTGTAATTCCTTGTTGGTCAGCCTTCCTGCGTGCTCAGTTAAATCTCTGCGGATGACCCAGAATGCAGCAGCATGTCTGGTCTTCAACCAACCCAAGAGAGCTCATGTCACTCCGCTGCTAATCTCTCTGCACTGGCTTCCAGATGCAGCATCAAGTTCAAAGCTCTGCTTCTGGCTACCAAACAATTACCCAAACGGCTCCTGCCTACCTTCACTACTTCACTACTGGTGTGAAATCAGTAGCTAGACTGTTCTCCTCCATTTTTCCCCGATGGTGGAATGACCTACCAAACTCTGTCCGATCCACAGGGTCTGTACATACTTTTAAGAGCAAGCTAAAGACTCAGCTCTTAAGGAGCACTTCTGCATCTAGTAAGCTGCACGCACTTTTAGACTTAGCTTTCTTATATAAAGGAAAATTATATATATTATATTTATATTATATATTATTAATATATTATATATATATATATATATATATTCTAGCACTGGCTTGACAGCTCCTGTGTCCAACTGGACTCACAGCAGTCTGACCAGCACTTATCCAGCTGTACCCTCCTATGTGATTTTGTGCTTGTGTTATTCTCTCAGAGGTAAGTCGCTTTGGATAAAAGCGTCTGCCAAATAACAGTAGTAGTAGTAGTAGTAGTACTAAAACCAGCCTGTGAAAGCACAAAAAGGTTTCTTAAACATTTGGTAGTTTTTTCGAATTAGTTTAAGTTTCGTGCAAATCTGGGGTAAATGAAAACACAATTATTATTTCGCTACCAAGAAGGATATTTTAAACATTTTTGGTATACCTTTTATCATATGGACATGGAAGCTGCCTTTTAATATATCTCACTGGGGAATACAGTTTGCATCTCAGTCAAACAACTCACGCAGTAAAACTTCAAACAATTTATCAATTATAAAACATGCTTGAGTTAGGTGTTAGATGTAAGTGGTGCCATTTTCACTGCTTTTGAAGCAGTCTAATTAATAGTACTCTGATAATGGCTTACTGTAAGATACACCGACTTTTCGTGTAATTACATGTTCACAGTTCTCTGAATTGTAGAGAGGCTGAATTTTAAAGCTACATTTGATGAGAACAATGCCGTAAAACGTGGCGCAACAATTTTCTAAAATATTATTTGGCTAAATTACAGTGGGGGAAACCCACACAGTAGCAGGGCTCAAGCCAATTGTACAAGATGATTGAAGTAATTTCAGCCTGTTCATAGTGTCAGGAACTCAGTTTCAACCTGAACACCATGATCACATGATCCCATCCACACAAAGGCACACAGAGCAAAAGAGAAAGCTGTACCAGGATGAAGTACTGCCAATAAATAATCTTGTTGACGGGAACTTGGAAACTCCAAAGTCATTGTGCTTTAAGTTTTTGTGGTTAATAGGACCAGGTTGCTGTTTCTGAGATTGCTGCTGCTGTTCCATATATCCAATATTTTTTGATTAGATACCGGCAACACTCCACAAAAAGGCAAACTTAGGATGTGCCGCGCGCCCAATGACACGGTGCGCCGTATCTATTACCTATATTACGGTAATGTACGGTTGACGGCCACCATGAGAACGGTAAAGGTAGAAGGGGGCGTGTGAAGCACCCGTGAGCTGCGGACGTGATAGAGACCACCCACAGACGAAATGAAAATTGAACATTTTCATGGAGGTCAGCCTTGGTGCTTTCGCTTCATGAAACGGTGCCAGCGCAGCAGCAGCGCCCGGCGGATTATATGGAAAAGATGGAGAGCTTCTGCTCATTCTGCAGCCGACACATGCATCCAGCCCAGCCACATCACCAACATGGACAAGGCGCCGCTCACGTGTCGACATCCTGGTGAATCACACGGCGGAGAGCACGGGAACAGCACGGTGGAGAGGACGGGACCAGCGCGGTGGGGAGGACGGGGGTGCGCGGTGGAGAGGACGGGGTTGCGCGTCGCCGCCGTACCCTACGCCGTAGGCTAGCGCGGTGGAGAGGAAGGGGACCGTCCGCCGCGGCGGGAAGGACGGGGACCGTCCGCCGCGGTGGAGAGGACGGGGACCCTCCGGCGCGGTGGGGAGGACGGGGACCAGCACGGTAGCGATCCGCACAACGGGGTATGAAAAGTCCTAATTTACTGTTGTGCTTGGCTGCCACGCTGATGCAAAAGCCGGCATTTCCGAGGCGCCGCACGGCACGGAAAGTGAGTCTGACAGCGAGGAAATTCGGACTGGCACAGCTGAATTAGCGGAGCTCTTTAATGCTGAAACAGAGGATGAGGACTTTGAAGGGTTTGATTAATGTAAAAACTGAAATAAAATACAATCAAACTAAGTTTTGCTCCCGCTCTATTTTTAAATAAGCACACGCGTGTGCTTGTGTGTGTGTTGTGCAGCGCGCGTGTGTGTTTTGCGGCGCGCGTGTGTGCGCGCTCCGTGTCTGTAGACAGCGCCTTTTCAGTCGGTGCGCCGTATGTGTGTTTTAAATCCAAAAATTACACACAAAACTGAGGGTGCGCCTTTCCACACGGTGCGCCGAATGGTCGTGAAAATACGGTAATACGGCGAGGTTCTTTGTGGAACTCTGATCCACAGTATCTTGTATTTGTGTAAAATCTTTGTCATATAGTGAACTTACCCGTTTCGTCATATATTAAACTTACCTGTTTAATAAGTTACTTACTTACTTACTCCCCACTCCGTCTTCTTTCAGTCATAAATCATAACCCATCACGGACCTACATGTATTATGCTGCATGTTGGTATTACTTTAACTTTTTATAATTTTTCCAATGAGCGCTTCTCAATTTAAGAAGTCAGCATCAACTCTTCTAACTTCTGGTTGTGCAGGAAATCTGTAAATAGCCAGAAGAAAAAGATGTTCTTTTCATGGGGACTTTAAGTGGCAATGCTTGAAGACTATTAAAACTTTGAATGGTTTTACTCATTCTAAATTATTATATAATATACTATTAATTGCTGTACAAATAGATTAAGCAATGAAACTTGTTTTAGTGTTAAAAAATAAAATAAAAACAGTGAAAATACAAGCTGCCAGTAGTGAGTGCTGAGATGTGCATTTTGAAATGTGTAATGGTCATCATATTTCTTTAATCTAATATCATTATACTTTTAGAAAGCTGACTGGTGTGTGTGTTTTTTGTTGATGCGTGTGTTTTCTGGCCTCTCTGTTAAAGGGGAGATGAACTACCAGCTTTGAAATTAGTTGTGCGTCACTGCAGACATAATACATACAAACACCCCAGAAGAAGTGACTCATGTTGGACTGATGTATAGACACCATTATTACCACACACCCACACACTTGTGAACAACAATGGAGACAGATGCCTTGATGAAGTTTTCCATCCTGAATGGTTACAGTAGAGGAAAATAAAAATTAAACAAATATTTAGGGAGAAAAAAAGGAAAGAATGGGCAGCAGCAAAACAGGCATGACAGGACAAAGAGCGAGGAAATTAAATCAGTAAAGGAACAAATGAGGCGAACAATAAAATTAGCTTCAGCAGTTGAGAGGAAAGATGAGGGAGCGATAAGAAACAGAGGCCATCACGATCTCTGCGCCTAATTCCCACTCTAATTATGGTTATTTATTACAAAATAAATGACTTTTCACATACATAGAAACAGACATCCAGAAGATTACACATATTCAAATACCAATTGATGTAAGGTTTAGACATAACAAAATATTCATTCCTAATGAACCAAATTATAATGAGTCATACAGCTACTGAAAAGTACTGTGCATTATTAATGATTATTTATTTTCAATGAATAATCTCTTTTTTTCCATTTGTGCATTTATAGGTGCACCTATACAAGTCAATCATGCTTGGGCATTACTGACCCCTAAAGTCTTCTCAGTTTTGCTCAAGTGAGTGCTCTGTTTCTGGTCTCTGGCATGGACACGGTATGACTGTGGATGTACATGGATAAGGCTGTGTACGCATTTATATATGACATGTATGAGTCAGGTTCATAAGCGCTAACTGGTAACATGATACAGAGTTTCAAGTATCAACTCTACTTTACATTTTCTCTAAATAAAATTTCCCCCAAAAATAAATAAAAAAGTATTTGTATAATTCAAAGATTACATGGCACATAATCTCCCCTGTTGATTTTACGAAAAAGCTATGGATTGTTTTGATAAAGAAAATGTATATAATTACTGAATAAAGACATATCAGGTATAAGCAAGCTGTGACTGGTTCATGAATTCATTGTGAGCTTAAAATACCTGTGTCTTTATGTTATCCTCATATGCAAATGAGTTTCTCGCAGTTGGTCTAAACATACAGCTTTTTAATTTTGGGAAAATACAAATGGTATTGAAATTATTCACACAAAAAGGGGTCCTGGGAAGACAAAATGTTTGTGCGAGTCATGCCAATTTTGTGTAAAAAGATGTAGCCAGGTAGATTAGTTGAATATGTAGCAAAGTTACGCAGAATGCATTTTCACTTCTTTAGATGCTGAAATAGGGTTTCTGACAAGCTTTGGTGGCTGCCAAGGTGTTCCTTTAACACCAGCACCAAGGTGGAGTGTATGTTGTGCACTACAGAGCAACCACACCGGGGAGTTAAGGATTCTCACAATATTAGTTGTTCCTGAACCACCAGGTTCAGGAACAGCTTCTTCCCCACAGCTGTCTCCCTGCTGAACTCTGCCCCCCCAGGCCCCCAACCCCTCTCAATCACACACACCAACCCCCCAACCCTCCACCCCCCCCAGAAGTGAACGGGGCTAGTACCCACTAACTCTTTGCACTATTCTGCACATCTGTACATAATATAATTGCACTGGACTTTTTTTTTTTTACCAACTACCTCCTCGCACTACTGTAAATACTTCCACACAATAAATGCTGCAATCACCCATGTATATACTGTAACTCATATCTGTTGTAAATCATAATCACATCTCAATCTGTTCATAATATATATTATCACTCATTCATGTCTGACCTGCACCTTATAACAACAGTTATTTATGTACATACATATTTATATATGTATGTGTATATGCTGTACATTGTGTTTATTTCACTGCATAAGTACTGAGTTAGATGCTAACTGCATTTGCCCTGTACTTTAACATGTGCAATGACAATAAAGTTGAATCTAATCTTTTTTTTTTGTTTTTTATATAAAGTTTTTTATCCCCGATTTTTTTTCCCATTTCATCACCCAGTGCTCATACCTGAGTAACAGTCCTGGGCATTGCTCCCCTCTGCCAACCCAGGGAGGGCCCTGGACTGAGCTCAGATCTCCTCCTTAACCTGAGGAGTGAGCAGGCCCCTTCTTTTCACCAGACAGGTTGGGGTTTCTCTGGCCGGACGTAGCACGTGGAAGGATCACGTTATTCCGGTCAGATCCTCCCCACCCCATCTGGCGCAACCGGCTGGCCAGAGGGGGCAGTGTATAGCCCCGGACTGCTGCATGTTTTTGTGAGGGTAGCTCACATTAGCTACCCAAGGGAACACGGGGAGAACATGCAAACTCCACACAGAAAGGCCCTTTCGCCAACCCCACCCAGGGTGTGGTGCTGAAGTCATGGGGGAAAGTTGAATCTAATCTAATCTAACTAACGCACTTTACTGTGAGAATTTTGTGAACTGCAAATTAGTACCAACGTATTTAGTCATAAGCTACTTTTTCCTCTCATTTCTGTCTGTTTGTTTTCCACAGAGATGGAAAAGTTAGTTCCGGTTATCAGGTTTGTTATTTTTAATCAGTTATCCACTGTTGGGATGATAAATTGAGCTGTACCCTTTAAAGATTTGCATTTACACTAAATGACACTTTAACTATAAGAATGTGCCTGCAGACATGTTTAATAGAGGCATAGCTGCCCGTAGCAGAGGTTCTACCAGGGAGGTCAATCAGTAGAAATACTTATGTCACAAACATTTTAAGTTTAATACCATTTCCACTGGGTACAGTTAGGAAATAAAAGGCCCATAAACATTTTTTCCTATACCCAGTCTCATATCTCCGACGTGAGTCACATAAAGATGAGTAAAAAAGTGAAAACTGTGTAGGAGTAACAGGTAAAAAGATGGACAAGCAGGGGAACTTGATTGTTTAATTGTAATTTGCCACATATGAATATTATACACTTCTCACTAAGTAAAATATGTTACATCTTTCCCAACATGAAAACGTTTTCTTGGGGCTTCATGTCTGTGTTTTAGAAGTCCGTTAAATTGTGTTTATACCTGCAGTAGTCAGAGAAATGATCTCTCTGTCTATAATGTATAAGCTCATTTATCAGCCATCCAACCATAAAGGATTTTTTTGCCATTAAAGGAAAAATACATAGTCCATGTTCTGCCATTAAGGAACTTTTCCCATTTCCTTCTTTCACTCTGTATAACATTACTTTCCCTATTTCTCTTTTTCATCATAATTCCATATGTCCAGTAATCTGAATTTGCTCTGTTTGTGAAAAGCAGTTGTCTGACATCAAAACAAGAACAAATCTGAGGACGAGGCTGCAAGCTTGCGACGCTTGGAAGACAACCGTCCTTCAAAAAATGAGTGGAGCAGCATAAACTGTAGAAACTTCAACTTAGCCTGGCACCCATTCATTCTCGGTATCCTTGTCGAGGCCTGTATGAAGACTGTCACCTACTGGGTGGGAGTGATTCAGGAGGGGCTTTTCAGGATGATGGCAGAACTGGAGCCATAAAATCAAGACAAATACTGTGGCTGAAAAATATGGAGACAGTGCTGAAGGGTAACACACTCTGATCCCAGAGAGATGAGAAAAAAAGAGATAGTAGATGGAAGTCCAACATTTCATGGCTGTGCCTCTGATAAATTACATGATAGAGCATATTCATTCATCTAGACTTCATTTTTGGTGATTCATAACCATTTCTCCTTTTCTTCTCCTGTACATCCACCCCTCGCTTCCTTTTTCACCTCTTTTTTTCAATGGCAAAGCTTTTGTGGTTCGCCGTGTCTCTTTGTTGTCCCTTATTGTTGTGAGGTTTTATGTTTTAGTTCATATAGATTTTCATAAATCTAACTCATGTCTAAGTTGTGTGCATGTGAATGCATATTCATGTCTTTATTGTCTATTAAACTCAACCATCTAACTTCCGGGTTGAAGCTCATGTGGAAGTAAGATTTGTTGCAGTTCATTGAATGGTCGCTAGAGGATGGCTCAAAAAGCGAGTCAATCTCCGTTGAGTCCCGTTTTAAAATGTCCATCTTTAGAGCAGAAATAAACATATTTACAGCCTGGTTCAAAAACTATTTAGATCTTAATCATTTGATTTCACACCCATGACAACTATATCAATCAATAAATCTATTTATGATATAATTGATTGACAGTCAGCTCAGCCAGTGGCTAGCCTTTATTACTTCCTCATCCGTCATCATTATGCTGCCATGCTTAAAGTAATCAACAGTTTTTCCTAGCCCAGCGACATCTAAATGCACTGGTAATTTTGTATTTTGTCCTCGAATCAACACTTGGAACGGGATATGCCGCTGTAAACGTGTCCTGGCAGCTCAGCAGCTACATTAGCTGGGATCGGCTGAATGAGCAGGTAGCCACTGCTTACTTATAGTTATACAGTGGGCAGAGGCGATTCTAGGGTCTGTTGGGGCCCTAGGCAAAAATTTCTAGGGGGCCCCTCAAACCAGCATTAATCACCGTTATGTTATAATAAACTGACACCAACGAAAACGTTATGAAATTTTGTTTTTTATTCCAAATGTTTTTCTTTACCTTCGGCTGAGCTGAATCGGCTCCATTTAAAACTTCCAGAATGAACTTTAAATTCTGTGCACACGACACTGTGTGTAGTTTTTTTTTTTTTTGACACTGTGTACAGGTGGATGATCCGTGATCATGGGAATGACGACATGGGGGCCCTTGAGGGAGGTTTCTTACTGCCTACTGAGATGTCATTGATAAATGCCCTATGTAAACTTATGTATGTATTAAAGAGGAGGATGTGGTCATTGCGGTTACCACATTTTGAGATCTGTGGAGTAAAAACAGCCTTCAAAATACTTTTTTAGTCCTCAATACCGCTGACAGGAAACACCTTTGTTTATAGTAATAATTAAAAATACAATTTTTTTTTTTTTTTTTTGGGGCCTCATGGGCCCCCCAGCAACTCGGGGCCCCAAGCAGTTGCCTGCCTTGCCTGTTCACAAGCTGCGCCCCTGACAGTGGGCATGTTCTTTGTTACCTTGAAAAGACCTCCTCCTCCACTATCATGGAAGACTTGCTCCCTTCAGAGTCCGTACAACCAAATGATTGAAGGATTGGCTGATATTGAAAAGGCCTACCAATGGCTAAAAAATCTTGGTCTGAAAAATAGCCTATGGTATAAATATCTAAAATGTCTGATATGAGGTTTGATACATTGATACTTTTATTACAGCATTTGAACTTCGTGCAGTGAAAAATAATCATTGGGTTAAGTTGAGTATACAGGACTGTCTCAGAAAATTAGAATATTGTGATAAAGTCCTTTATTTTCTGTAATGCAAATATGTCATATATTCTGGATTCATTACAAATCAACTGAAATATTGCAAGCCTTTTATTATTTTAATATTGCTGATCATATCATGGCTTACAGCTTAAGAAAACTCAAATATCCTATCTCAAAAAATTAGAATATTCTGGGAATCTTAATCTTAAACTGTAAGCCTTAATCAGCAATATTAAAATAATAAAAGGCTTGCAATATTTCAGTTGATTTGTAATGAATCCAGAATGTATGACATTTTTGTTTTTTTAATTGCATTACAGAAGATAAAGGACTTCATCACAATATTCTAATGTTCATAGACAGTCCTGTAATAGATCATTCACTCTGCTAAACAGTCAGCTTCATTCACGCTAAAATCAAGAGTGACTTAAGGTCACTGCTCCAGACATATCTGACAGCTGACCATCAGCATGTTGTGTCACAGCCTTAAAACATGTGTCTGAGTGAAGACAAATGTCACGGCAGTTATTTACAGATGATTAATTTATTCATACATACATCACATAAATGGAACGAAGCATTAGGTTATGTGGAAATGTGGAAAATATTGAGAAAATATTGAGAATGAGTCACAATTGATTGATGAAACATGTAGCAGGAAAGAGAGAGCGTATCAAAACTAGCACAGGGAGAGTTGGATTGAATCATTTTAGCAAACAGTGAACACCACAGACTTCAGACAGCCTTGGGACATTATTTAATACACACAGTGGTACCGAGGCCGGATGGAGGAGATGATTTCTTTCTTTTCTTTTTTGTGTGCATATGTGTGTGCGTGTGTTCTCAAGGTGATATTACTGTACAAATACAATGATGTAAATTTAATATTAACAAAAATAATCATAAGACACTCTATACTTTAAGTTATGTTGCTCATTTAATCCTGTGTCTTGTGTGCTGCATTGTGTCATATCTTCCTGTATTGTAAGATGCTGGCAGGTACATGGCACGCTGGAATAGTATAGTAGAGTATGTTGTTTCAGTCAGCTTCAGTGCTTTGTTTGCGTTTATTCCTGTGCTATGGTTGCTGGAAAAGGAGAAGTGAAGCAGAGGTTCAAGATTGTAATCTTGTAATTGTCCACAAAACACTTGTGTATTTTATGGAAAAATGTAAGTCTTTTTCTGCTTTGACGATGCCAGCCATTACTTAAAGGAGCATGAGGCTCCTTTTAAGAAATGAGCCTCTCTAGCGCCACCCTTCACCACGACGGCCGTCGGGGGTACTGCAGCCAACAGTGAAGCCGGCACGGGAGAACGGGGAGAACCTGCATGCAGCGTCATGTGACGTCACATCTGCAGGACAGCGCAGGAAATTCCGGTCACAATTGCAGCACATTTTGCAGCACACAGCCTGTACAAGGCAATGGAGAGATACACTAGAGGGCTCATTCATTTGGGTTTGGAACGCTTCATTTGACATTATTACTAGAAAACTTAAAACGTATACAAATTTTTTTCATAAATCCTGCCTCATGCTCCTTTAATTGTAGATTTAGTGGCTGTGTCCTGTTATATACCGCTATTCTATCAGAAAGCTGAAAAAAGCAGTTGATTTAAACGGGCTGTTGAGAAATGTACTTGTGCATAACTACAGTGAAAAACAAAGTTGATGTGTTCGAAATACGGGAAATGAGAGGAGGGAAGTGTAAGCAGCTAAAATAGGAAGAAAACAACATGTATTAGAATCTCAGGCCATTTGTGTTGTCATTGTTGTGTCAGGGATGAAATATGTATATGTATATGTTATATGGTGTTGTTTTGGACAAATAAATGCCATTAGATCACCACTCCAAGCAGCTGATGAGGAACTGTTTTTACCATTTAAGGAATATCTCCAAACTAAGAACAGTTGTTTCAAAAAATGACTTTGAGGTGATTATTCATGGTTTTGTGTCATCTCGTTTGGACTACTGCAACAGTTTGTTTTCTTGCTTAAACAAGAAAGAACTGTCTCGTCTTCAGCAAGTCCAAAATTCTGCAGCAAGGTTGCTGACTTGCTACAGAGGTTCTTAACCTGGGTTCGATCGAACCCTAGGGGTTCGGTGAGTCGTGTCAGGGGTTTGACAGAGCCGCGGCCGCAGAGGTCCGGACACACCTGAATTATCGTGTAAATTCGTGATGACACACGCCCCGCTTGGCCATCATTGGCTGTGGATGATCATGCTTCACTGCTTGGCCAATCAGTGCTGCGGGGATTTTCTTGGTAGTACGTTGTGTGTTTTCTTTAATAATATTTTAATCCATACTTACTAAGTCGGACAAAAGAAGAAAGTGCTCGGATGAATATTCATGACATATGCGTATATAATATGTATCACGCAACGTGATGGGAGTGAATGTCCTATCTGCGCGATTTGCAACGCCAAGTTGAGCAAATCTAGTCTCGCACCGGCAAAACTAAAGGAACACTTCTTGAAGCTGCATGGAGATGCGGAATACTACAACACAACACTTACTGAATTCAAGGTGAAGAGAGCCACATTCGATGAAAGGGCCACTCTGCCTGCTCTTGGATTTGTACCTGTTAACAAACCGATCCTCACAGCATCGTACGAAGTTGCTTACATGATTGCAAAGCAGGGCAAGCCACACACCATTGGAAACACTCGTAAAACCAGCCGCGTTAAAGATGGTGAATCTGATACTCAGAACAGCGGCCGAAAGGTAAATCATTCCAAATTCCTCCTTTTTCAAAGCTACAGAATAGAAGACAAGACTAAAGACATCTTGGCTCAAGTAGTCGCAGATCTGATTTCAAGCCCGGCAAAATTCAGCCTTCAACTCAACGAGACCACAGACGTTTCTAATCTAAGCCAGCTTGCTGTTTTTGTGCGCTATGTGAAAGACGACATGATAAAAGAAGAGTTTTTATTTTGTAAGCCTCTTACAACAAGAACGAAGGCAGCCGATGTGAAGAAGCTTGTGGATGACTTCAGAGACAGCAATCTTTCATGGGATATGGTTTCTGCAGTTTGTACAAACGGAGCATAAACATTGAAATTCAGCAGAGCCAGGTTCAACAGCAACTCTTCAAAACAACAACGCTCTCAAAGTTTTGGTGACGACAACTGGACAAGTATCCAGTTATTGCTAAAAGGGCCCTGGATTTTTTAATATCATTTGTTACAACATATCTTTGCAAGCAATCCTTTTCGAGGATGCTGGGCATAAAAACGAAGAAAAGAAATAGACTTTGCTGTGAAAATGACATGAGAGTGGCACTTGCCAAGGTGAAGCCACGCATATCTGAAATGTCTCTAAAAGGCAACAGCCAAAGTCATACTGATTTACAGGTATGTAAATTGTTGTGAGTTTATGCATTGTGTTGGTTTTGTTCTTTGAACAAGGTGATGTTCATGCACGGCTCATTTTGTGCACCAGTAAAAAAACATCTGTCTTGAATTTGAAAAAAATCACATTTTATTTTTCACTAAAGAGGGGTTTGGTGACATATGAAACTGGTGGGGTTCGGTACCTCCAACAAGGTTAAGAACCACTGCTCTAATAGAAATCTCACATCACCCCAATTTTAAAGACTCTTCACTGGCTCCCCCTCCCTTTACGTTTTAACTTTAAAACCTTGGTGCTGACTTGGAGCTCTGTATGGTCAGGTCCCCTCGTATATCAAGGACCTGCTAAGCCCCCACACTCCATCCCAGAGGCTGAGATCATGTGACGCGAAGAGATCGCTCCTTCCAGGCCGTCGCACCGAGGCTCTGGAATGATCTCCTGCCGTCTCTACGTTCTCTGGACTCCATCTACGCTTTTGAAAGGAAACTTAAAGGGGACCTATTATGAAAAACAGGTTTTCTCTTGCTTTAACATATATAAAGTGGTCTCTCCTCAGCCTGCCAATTCAGAGAAGGAGGAAAGCAACCAAATTCTGCAGTGTCTGTACAGCCGCCCGGATGAGCCGTCCAGTGTGATGTGGATCTACGAGCCGTTCAGATTCTGCTCCTGTCGTTACGTAACGACGGGAGCGATTTATTTTTATATCGGTTGGCCTCCGATGCGTGAAACCACGCCCACAACTAACTCCGCCGGCCGGAGCTTCTGCCATTTTTTCACGTCATTCAGGCAGCCAATCAGCACAGAGCCCCATTATCATAGCCCCGCCCACTCAGAATCCCTCATAGAGATGGAGGTTAGAGAATGGGAGGATAAAAACATGGCTCAGAGGCTGAGTTTCTAATTTATTTAGCAAAAACAATCAAAAGCTTGTTTTTAAGACATTCAAGGACTGTTTAAAATAGGTATTAGACGCCAAAATAGGTCTTCTTTAAAACCCACCTGTTTCTCCAAGCTTTTAAACCTTTTAAATCAGTAGTGAGGTTGTTTTATGACCATCATGTTGATTTTTATGTACTTTTATTCTAGCAGTTTTTTATCTGTATTGTCCTGTTTTTATCGTATTTCTACTTTTATTGTAGTGTTTTATTCATGTGATTATTGATGTTTTATTTTTTGTGAAGCACCTTGTGACATTCCATTGTGTGTGAAAGGTGCTATATGAATAGATTTTACTTAATTACTTAATATATATATATATATATATATATATATATATATATATATATATATATATATATATATATATATATATATATATATATATATACAGTATATGTATATACACAGTGACCAAAAATATTGTTGAAGAAGACTTTTAAACAGAAAGAGTAAAGAAAAGGATGCTGGGGAGAGAGATGGGTATAGGGAGGGAGTAGGTCAACTGAGACAGATTCTCTGGGGAATATGGAGAAAGATTGAAAGGTGGCAAAGGGTGAGCGTGTGGTAGAGGAAAGCAACAATTTAGGAGGACAACTATCTTGGTGGACTTCAAGTGGTAATATGACATTTTTCCCAAAAGCCAAGGAGAACTGAAGTGATAAGCAAAGAAGGGTAACCCACACACACACACACACACACACACCCTATATATATATACTTTTTTTCTCATAATTTTCATCAAAAGACCATATTTGCAATTTCACAAAACATTTGGGAAAAATGGGAATAAGCAAGTATAGCTGTGTGGATGGATGAAAAGCAAGTGAACATATTTACTGTACTTAATATTGAGATGTGTTGTGTTTCAACTGGAGTGTGTTCATTGAAGGTTACTAGCTAATGGAGAAGAAAAGGAAATGAAAAAAGACTAAATTCAATTTCTACAGCAACTATGTCATATGTACTTGTTGTAAGAAGAGGAGAGTTGCTCAGTGGATCTCCCCAGCAGTACTGGCCTACAGCACTATATTTTGTGCCAGGGTCACCTCCCAACTCTGTCCATAAGCTCTATCAAAAGTGTTAAGCCTAATCTCAAAGGTCTGCTGCCCAAACCCAAACAGGATGCTGATTCCACTGAAGACGAGCGTGATAACTGAAGGCTGTGGTTTCGGTTTTATTTTTTGTATTTCTGCAGTCTCAGAGTGAAATGGTGTTGGGGTTGTATAGATCTATAGCTTCAAATCAGAAAAAAAATTATTGAGTCACACATTTACTTTAACTTTCATGTCTTAGTGGGTACTTTTTTTCTTTTTGTTGACAAATTCATTTCATGTGTTACTTTTGCTTGCAACACATTGCTTACTTTACTTTACTTTACTTTACTTTACTTTACTTTACTTTATTGGTATGGAGCAAATTAATGAAAGAAAAAACTGATCAAACAGATGATTGTAATTTGGTACAGAAATGGCATCTATGTAAAGCTGATTTATAAAAAAAAATGTTAGGAGCTTAGCTAAATTGTACAACATCTCCTCTTTGTCCACAAATGAACGAGAAAGTTATTCAGTTCATTTCAAACATACTTTGTTAATCCCTGAAGGTAAATGAATTATTCAGGCTTTATTAATTGTAATTATTGAAATGTTTTAAGCAGTCTTCCTCAAAAAAGATTGGAAGGGATTTGCATATTTATCCTTCCGCAATTCATAACAGGATTCAGGAAATCTGAAGGAATTTTGATTTCAAAGTCAAGGGAGCAAGAGCCCAGACACTCATGATCTCTGATCCCTCTGACTCATTGAGCTCACAAAAATGATCTCGCAAAATGGGTCTGGTAGGGTACAGAATGTACTGAACCAATTCTAAACAGCGGGCTTTAAAGCAGCACAACGTAACTTTCAGCTTTTGTTGAGTTTGGCGGCATCTTTTGGACAAAAGCGGTAGTGCTTTACCAGAAAGAACACTACGTTTCCCATGAGCACCAGCGCGTACTGCCGGAAAGATCCTGTCCCGTCGCGTGCATTTGTTTTGATAGTAAATGAAGACGGGACGGACTTTCAAAACCACTTTTCTGTTTCACCAAGTGAACAGACGGAACGCAAAAAAAAGATGTTAAACTGCTGGAAAGGAACTGGAATTTACCGGGATACCTTAAACAAGGAAGCCAGGGAGCGGTATATGGAGAAAATAATGATTATTAACGGTTTAGATCCACATGAAATCCTTACTAAAGAATGGAGCTCCTCGTCGGAGCTCCACTCTTTAGTAAGGACTTACTGCTGCAGTTCTGCACAACCCACGTCTTAGGCTACCTTGTTTAGGAGTGTTTGGCAGCTGCTTTGATAAATGTTTGACTCGCCATGTGTTTCAATAAACAGTTTTGTATTACTCTTACTTATCTTTTCTTTTTTTTTGACTGCTATATTATGCTGAAGAGGCTCCGAGGCGTGAACAATATTTTTGTTTTCCTCGTGAGATTATTTTTTTCCTCTGCAGCTACAAATAAGAGTTAATATTTTTTCCTCAACAAACTAGTTTTATCTGCAGATTGTGGTTAATTGCACGGCAGAGAGCTGGCCAGCAACTGCGTTTAGCTGGCGAAGTGGGGAATAAAACCTGTGTTTTGATCCGACCCGGTCTGTGTGAGTGTTTGTGGTTTACTGTGTGGAAGGTTATGTTTGGTATATCAGATACTTGGCCTCCGTGGTTCTTCCTCCAAGCAGGAAAGCGGTGAAAAGTTAAACCATTATTGATCTTTTCCCCACGTCTGTTATGTGGAGCTGCTGCAGCCACAACACAGCAACGGGTTACCAGCTTCTGCGGAGCTCTGCGCTCCACGCCCCGCCCATTTTCGTCTCGACTGCGAATCAGGAAGGAGGGGGAAGTGACGTATGCCGTAAAGCAGTCAAAGCCGTAACATTTTTTAGTTTTTTAGTGTGGCAGGGTTCCTACCATGCACCTCAAAGTTACATAGTGCCAGTGAAGACGATACAGACCCCCTCAGACCATGACAGAGGTGTCATTAAACCTGTTGGAAGTTGATGTACCATCACAATGACTCTGGAAATATGATATTAAGGTGGAAAAGTTACATAGTGCCTCTTTAAGTGATGGCTATGTTCATGTTAACCTTGCAAAATATCTAGGCTTGGAGGCCACTGTGTAAGGGATTGACCTTACACAGTGGAAACACATATTGTTGTAAGACGAACCAGTATTCCAGATAATTTTTGGGAGAAATGGATGGCAAGTACTCCTGACCAGTGAATAAAAGGAAAATCCAGTCTGTTATCTGCATCAAGTTCAACAGCCAGACTGTGATGGGTGTTCTTTCAATGCCCTGGGCAAATGTAACTGATATAATCCCTATCAGTAATCATGATGACAGCATCAGTGCTGAAAAGTAGGTTCAAGGTTCAAGGTTACTTTATTTGTCACACCAAACATCTATCAGGAATTAAATTTTGTCCACGGTGCAATAAAAGCAAACAATAAAAACAATACATGAAAACAGACAACAATAGTGCAACAATTTGTGGCAATAAAGTGGTATAAAGTGCTATGAAGAGTTCAGTTCAATTCAGGTGCCTTAGACCAAGGACAGTGGTACCAGACTGGGGGGGAGAGCTGGCAGAGAGTTCAGCTTCCTAACGGCCTGGTGGACAAGGCTGTCCCTCAGCCTGCTGGTCCTAGCCTGAGGGCTCCTTAGTCTCCTTCCTGATGGCAGGATAGTGAAGCAGCTGTGGGGTGGGGTGGGTGATGTCCCCCGCGATCTTGAGGGCTATGTGGGTCAGACGTGTGTTGTAGATGTCTTGGAGGGATGGAAGGGGGGCACCAATGATTTTTTTCAGCTGCTCTCACTGTGCGCTGCAAGGTCTTACGGCAAAGTTCAGTGCAGCTGCAAAACCACACAGTGAGGCAGCTGGTCAGGATGCTCTCAATTGTGCCGCGATAAAAAGAGAGCATGATGGGGGCTGGGGTTTTGACGCTCCTCAGTTTGCGGAGGAAGTAGATGCGTTGTTGGGTTTTTTGTATAGTGAAGTGGTGTTGGTGTTCCAGGAGAGTCTTCAGTGATGTACACGCCCAGGAATTTGGTGTTGGTCACTCTCTCCACAGCTGTCCTGTTGATGGCCAGAGGAGGGTGCTGGGTGTGTGCTCTCCTGAAGTCAACAATGATCTCCTTTGTCTTCTCCACATTGAGAGTGAGGTTGTTGTTATTACACCACGTGGTCAGCTGGCACACCTCGTCCCTGTAGTTTGACTCATCGTTTTTGCGGATGAGACCAAGCACAGTTGTGTCATCAGCGAATTTAACAAAGATGTTGGTGCTGTGCATTGGTGTGCAGTCGTGAATTAGGAGAGTGAAAAGCAGGGGGCTGAGCACGCATCCCTGGGGGGCCCCTGTGTTCAAAATGATGGTGTTGGATGTGTTGCCGCCAGCCCGGACTGCCTGTGGTGTCATGGTCAGGAAGTCCAACAGCCAATTACACAGAGAGGTGTTCACTCCCAGCCGGTCCAGCTTTTGTATAAGCTGCTGGGGGATGATGGTGTTAAATGCTGAGCTAAAGTCAATGAACAGCATTCTTACATATGAGTCCTTGGTTTCAAGATGAGTGAGAGCTGAGTGGAGTGCAGTGGAGATTGCATCATCGGTGGACCTGTTGGCCCGATATGCAAACTGGAAGGGGTCCAGGGTGGGAGGGAGCATAGATTTAATTTGCTGCAGGACTAGCCGTTCGAAGCACTTCATGATCATGGACGTCAGTGCTACTGGGCGGTAGTCGTTGAAGCAGGACGGGGAGGCCTTCTTGGGTATTGGAATGATGGTGGTTACTTTGAAGCATGTGGGAACAGCAGCATGGCTCAGTGAGATGTTAAAGATGTCTGTGAAAACATCAGTGAGTTCCACTGCACAGTCCTTCAGAACAGTATAATGACACATTAGGTTATAAGTTTGCATCTTTTCAAGGGATGTCCATGGACTTTTTTTTTCATAAGACAATGAAAAACGACATTCCACACAAAGGCATGGGTGAGGAAGAAGAGGGTAAAGGTAATGGACTAGCTTCAGTCTTGATGTGTCCCCAATAGAAAATATATGGAGAAAATCATTCAGTCATTCATTCATCATTCCTGGAATGTGTTTCAGACCTTAAATGAAATGATAGATGTAGAACAAGAAAAAAGCTGATGAGAAGAATTATGCAATTATTGTGCTTATTGAACTGATCTAAACTAAACAGAAAAGAATTGCTGAATCGACTTTCTCTCAACTACATACCAAGTAATGCATACTAAAAAACTAAAAAAGAAACTTTCTGTTTAAAACCAACCACAATATAAAGTAATTACCTCTGTCCAATTATTAGCAGAAACACTATCATGTCTGAAAACAGGTTCTAGAAACGTAGCTTCAGGTGGACCTGAGAGACAACAAGGAAATAAAATTATTATTTCCTCTTTATCTTTTCTGCTGCCAGAAATAGACTTCATTGAGGAGCACAGAGAAAATTGTTTTTGTACTTCATCTGCTTCATCGAGTTAAAAAACTATAGAGAGCTTATGAAGTGAAGTTACATGCTCAAGGACATGTTTGTAGAAAGAACACTTGAAATAGAGGAACTTTTAGTTTATGTCCCACAGCAAAAACTACATTTACTGCCAATTGTTTGCAACTCAGCAAAATAACAGCTGGTCAAAAAATCTAGACCTAGAAAATTAATTCCTGTGTACCCAAGTCTACTGTATTGCATCATTTAGATACTGGAATCTGTTTCTATGACCAAGTCTCAGATTGCATGGGTCTTTAGCTTTGGCCGTGAAACATCCCACATAGCACCCAACTCATGTGGTCCTTCCTGTTTGTGGGCCCTCAGGAGCACAGACACGTTATTTATTCAGGCTAAGCCTAATGGCACTTTTCCACTAGTACCTACTCAGCTCGGCTCGGCTCGACTCCACTCGTTTTGGCGCTTTCCCACCAGGGGTCTAACCGTGCCAAGTAGATACTTTTTCTGTAACTACTCTGCCGAGGTTCTACGCTGGCTGAGTCGACTGTATCTGACGTCATCACACCACATGCCATGACAAGATCCACCAGGAGCTCTGTTACTTCATAGCTGCTCGCGGCTCCCAATGGACTTTTCAGCAGCGCTGAGACGAACTAAAAAAAATTAAAAACTGTTGCCGCTTGAAGCTTCTCTCACTCTCATTTTTTAACTTGATATGAACACAAGCCACAGACCCAGCAGCACATCTAGCATCTCCTCCAGGTTCTACATCTTTAGTGTTGTTGTCTTCTCCGTTTAGATCACACAATCAAATACGTCACAGCAGCTTCGCCAACCTGCCTACTTCTGCTCCAGGTGCTGAATTGTTATGGAAAAGAAACCAGACTTGAGTTGAGCCGAGCTGAGTAGAGCTGAGTAGGTACTAGTGGAAAAGTTCCATAACTGTATAGATGGCGGAGCCTCCAGGCGCCCTAAAACAAGCCTCACCCCGAGGCCTTGTTCCAGTGCGGGAACCCAATAACCCATTCCCCGGCGAGGGACATTTTATTAATTGACTTTCCTCTGCATATGAGTGTATGAGAATCGTTCTTGATCTGGCCCATCCCCCAAGACCAATTTGCCTTGGGAGAGTTAACCAGGAGCAGTTGTACAAGACTATATAGCTTCTAGGATCTTTCAGGAACGCAAACCCTTCCACAAGAATAAAGTAGAGATTTAACGGAGAGTCCTTTCTAGGTCTGGGATGAAGAATTACCTGAACTGGAATATATACAATATAAATATCTTGGAGTAGAGATGTCCCAATCAGGTTTCATTTGATTTTGATTTTGAGTATATGCCGATACCAATTCCCGATCCGATTAAAATAATGAACAAAGCAAAATAAGCAGATCCAGGTTGTCCCCCATTTTTATTTTATTCACCTTATTTTAACATTTTGCACTTAAACAGAGCAGTTCTCTTTGAGGTAGCTCGAACAATCAAGGTATAATATTGCAACTATTAACTAGTAATAATAGTGCAAATTTAAACATAAATTTGAATTGAATAAAAACAGCAGCTCAACTTAAAATACCCAGCAGGCATGTAAACAAATAAGCAAATAAAAGAGCAACAGTGTCATAAAGTAAGGCCATATCATGTTTTTTAGACTGTACTCTTACTTCTTACTGTCCTTTTCTGGCTTAAAGAATAAAATGTTTGTGTTTGAAGGAACTACAATCTTCCTCGCGGTACCTGTGTGTCCATCACGCTGCCCGCTTGCACGCAAAGTCGGCAAGAATGCGTGACGCAGCCTGCAGGGTTTTTCTGGATGCTCAGCTTAGGAAGACGAAAAAGACACCAGCTTCATTTGATTTTCAATCACAGTTGTAATTTAACTTTTATTTATTTTCCTCTGCTGTAATATTGCTGTGCGCATGCGCGGATCACCACAAACTTTATTTAACTCACTTTACGTGACACGGCCCACATTCCGCACCCTCACCTCACCCATAGCTCTCTTCATATTAGCAGCGTTGTTGCACAAAATTAGGAGAATCTGTTGCTTGTTGAAACATCAGTTAGCATTTTTCCCATCATCTGTTTGATGCGCTGATCAAAATAATGAGAATTAAATGTTATTTTAAATGTGGGATGACAGCTTGTTGTTGAAGCGTTGAAAATAGGCTACCCATTATGCCTAAACCTAATTGTCTATAAACGTCCAATCTTAAAAATATGTGTATTATGCCTAACCCTTACCAATTGTCTGATAGCAAATTTGAAACATTAGAAGTTTTCAAGCCATCATAGGGCTCAAAACTCTGTTCTCTGACTTGAGAGTGTGAAAGATTTTATCCTTTTAAGCAATTATTAAAACATGTCACAGTTGTCCACTAATGCTTAAATTAATTAAATTATTTGGGCCGCTCAGTGGCGCAGTGGGTTAAGCAGTGGCTCATATACTGAGGCTACAGTCCTCCTGCAGCGGTCGCAGGTTCAAATCCCAGCCTGCGCACCTTTGCTGTGTGTCATCCCCGATCTCTCTCTCTACCCCTTTCATATCTGCAGCTTGAATAAAGGGCCACTAGAGCCCAAAAAAATCTAAAAAAAAAATAAATTAAATTACAGTTTTGGAGCCCAAAATGTCCAATAAGTAATAACAATTTTTGAAACTGCTACAGTTTATGTTGCAGACTGTTATAATTATTATACATATACTGAAAGAACTGATATTATGTGTTGTATCCGTTTCATTTTAGGATTCATTCCATTTATATATTGTAATTAAGAGTTAACTACCTACATAGGTGCACAGTGGTGTACATTATATATATGTATATCGACTTCTGTCAATCAACAGAAAGATAGCGCTTTAAATTAATAATATACCATATGTTATACTATATACTACAAGCAGCAATTTAATTTTGTTTTGTCTTTAAGTTTATATTTCACTCATGAGTAGATGGAAAGGGTTAAATGGGAAGGTTTAATGGACATAAAGCTTTTATGTTGAGTCTGTCGTTTGATAGAGGAACCACATCCATGTATAGATAATGTTTTCTGTGTATGTCAGCTGGTATGTGGTATTATTGGATAAATGACCGAGGCTATTATCTGAGAGTTGTAATGTGACTACCTTTTCATCATTTATAGCCCTCCAGGGCACAGTAATCCAAGGACATGATGTTTATGTCCCATCGATATTCCATCATATTAGAGCGCTGTAATCCTCCTGAAGTAGAAGTCTGAGAAACACCAAAATCCACAACGGACACAATTCTGTAGGTTTTTAATCCTCAGAAACTATCACCTCAAACTGTACAAAATACATTTAAGATATTAGATAGTCATATAAAATGTATGTTATGAGACATTTTGTTATATATTTTGTTTTGTTATATGACTAAAAGGATATTTTGCCTCCATGCAAACCAGTGTCTCCCCACTCCACTCTTCCATCTGGCTTCCAGTGTTTGCCCCCATCGCAGTCCCTCGCAGACTCTCCCTCGTTACCCGGCTCCCAGGATTCCTCTTCCATACCTCCTTAGCCAGGTCTGAATAAACACCTTTAAACTCACCTCACTCCTGACTCGATTCTCTGTCTCTGGGGTCCCAGCACATTTGGCTATTGTGTTTTCCTGAGCATAACAGAACGTTCAAGCCAGCATGAGCCAAGCTGGGTCCTCAGGGGCGGAGAGCCCGACGCCAGCAGAGCTAAGAAGCATGATTTCCAAGCAGGCCTTTGACCTTGCTGAACTACAGCGGGAGTTGAAGAAGGCCTTCCCTGCTGTGCAGAGTCAGATTGCTGTGCTTGAGAATTCATCCCAATCCCCAGTAAGTACTGTGGCAAACCTTGCCACCCAAGTGAATGCCATCTCTGAAACTCTGGCCAACATTAAGGAATCCGTCGATGCTCTTACAGCCCGATCCCTTGGGGCAGGACACCCAGCTCCTGTGGATGACACCAGCCCCGTACTCCCAGTGCTGAGACTGCTGCGGTGGCCTCTCCAGCCCATTTGCACCCTCAATCGGAGCCCAACTTTGCCAGCCCCAGGCCATTCGATGGAGACTTCAATCACTGTTGGGGATTCCTCGCTCAATGTGAACGACTTTTCACACATCAACCTTCCAGAGGAAGATTGATGGGTCTCGTATTGCTTTTGTCATGTCACTTCTTGTCAATGAGTACCTTAAATGGGATATAGCTGCAGTTGAAGGGAACCCTGCTCTTGCCACCGACTACTCACTGTTAAAGAGGGAGTTTAAGGCAGTCTTCAAACACCCAGTTGATGGGAAAGATGCTGCCAGTCGGTTGGTGGTATCCATCAGGAATCTCGCTCCGTGGCTCAGTAACCCTGGAGTTCCGCATCCTGGCGGCAGAGAGCCAGTGGGATGCTAATGCCCTTCTCTGTGTGTATCAAAAGGGGTTAGGTGATGCCATCAAGGATCTCATTGTTCGGGACAACCCTCAGACCCATAATGATTTAATGTCCTTGGCCCTCCAGATGGACTCTCGGCTTCAGGAACGTTGTGCCGACTGAGCCCATCAAAGCTCTCCTCGCCAATCCCCATACCACCCGGCTACAGAAGGTTCCAGCTTGTTCTCTGCTGGCCGAGCTCCGATCGCTTATCGACCTGTGCATTCCCCTGCTCCTCCAACCCCCGTCCCTGGGGAACCCATGGAGATTGGCCGATCTCGACTCACACCGGAGGTGAGAGAGCAGCGGATGAACAATCAGCTGTGCCTCTACTGTGGTGAGTCAGGTCATTTCATCTGCGCTTGCCCTTCTTGCCCAAAAAGATCTTGCTTGCTGGTAGGGGCTGTACTGGTGAGCAATAGACTAACCGCCTATTCCCTGCTTCTCTTCCTTGGGGCACTGAGACACTTTCTGCCAGCGCCCTCATTGACTCAGGAGCTGATGAGTGCCTCACGTGCTTCATACCTCATGTTTCTTTTTCCCCCCAAGCAGGCATCCCCTTGATTTCCTTAGACCAGATGTTGTTTCCCAGGGCAATTGATGGACGTCCTTTGAGGGTTATTTCCTATTCCACCGGACCTCTTAGGCTCACCCTTTCTGGTAACCACACCAAGTCAATCAGCTTCTTTGTACTGCACGCCCCTTTCACACCTTTGGTGTTAAGCCAATCTTGGTTGGTGAAGCATGACCCCCACATCTCCTGGGCCTCCAGTCGCATCCTGGGCTGGAGTACTGCTTGCCATGCGACATGCCTGCGTTCCGCCCTTTCTCCACCTGGGGTCCCCAAGACAGTACCCTCCCCTCCAAATCTTTCCACGGTCCCCCCGAAGTATCTTGAACTTGCTCCGGTGTTTAGTAAAGACAAGGCTCTGTCACTTCCTACTCATCAGCCCTATGATTGCGCCATTGATCTTCGGCCAGGGGCTCCTTACCCCAAGGGACGGCTTTACAACATCTCACTTCCGGAGAAGGAGGCAATGCGCAATCACATCACAGAGTCCCTGATCTTGGGCATCATCAGACCGTCATCTTCCCCTCTGGCAGCAGGCTTCTTCTTTGTTTCTAAGAAAGATGGCGGCCTTAGACCCTGTGTTGATTATCGCGGGCTGAACAACATCAGTTAAGAACAAGTACCCCCTTCCCCTTATCATTTCCACACTTGAGCCCCTTACGCACACCAGAGTGTTCACTAAGCCTGACCTCCGAAACGCCTATCACCTAGTCAGAATCAGGGAAGACGACGAATGGAAAACGGCCTTTAACACTAATCTGGGACACTTCGAGTATTTGGTTATGTTGTTCGGGCTTTCCAATGCCCCAGCTGTTCTCCCTCAGCGATCGTGGGGGACCAAAAGGTTGATTCTTGCGCCTACTTTTCGAGAAGTTACAGCCCTGCTGAAAAGAATTATGATGTGGGTAACAAGGAACTGCTGGCTGTCCATGAGGGCCTCAAAGAGTGGAGACACTGGTTGGAGGGAGCGAAACTGCCGTTCATCGTGTAGTCAGACCACAAGAATCTGACCTACCTTAGGACAGCTAAAAGGCTTAACTCCATACAGGCCCGCTGGGCCCTATTCTTCAGCCGATTTGATTTCACTCTCACTTACCGCCCAGGCTCCAAGAACGTCAGGGCAGATGCTCTCTCTCGTCTGGCTGTTAAGGGACTCCCTGAGGACCAAGTGGGAATTGAGCACCACCCCCCCCACACTCAAATTGTGGGTCTAGTCACCTGGCCTATCGAGTCAGTGGTAAGGCAGGCACAGCGGACCCAGCCTGATCTGGTCAGTGGCCTTCCGGACAGGCTTTTCGTTCCCACTTCTCAAGTCAAGTCAAATTGTATTTGTATAGCACATATACAAACGCTGAGCCGCAACCAAAGTGCTTCACAGAAAGTGCTTAAATGCTAAAAGCGAAGACATAAAAAGGGACATTTTTTAAAAGATATAAGAAAAGAAAAGGGCTAAAAGACAAAATCTGGATAAGACAATATAAAAAGGCACTAATTAAAAGCAAGGGAAAAAAGGTGGGTCTTTAACTGAAATTTTTAAATATTTAAAGACTGGGCCGCCCGGATGTGTAGGTGGAGGGAGTTCCAGAGTCTGGGGGCTGCCACAGCGAAGGCTCTGTCCCCCCTGGTTTTAAGCCTGGTCCTGGGCACTTCCAACAACAGTTGGTCGGTTGACGGGAGTGCTCTAGATGGGATGTGGTGGTGGAGAATATCAGACAGGTATGTGAGGGCCAGGCCATGGAGGGATTTGTAAGCGGTCAGGAGAACTTTGAAATTAATACGGTAGCGGATGGGGAGCCAGTGGAGTGATGCAAGGACCGGGGTCATGTGATCTCACTTCTTTGTACAAGTAAGGAGTCGAGTGGCTGAGTTTTGAACTAACTGCAGGCGTCGGAGTTGTGATTGGTCGATGCCGGTGTATAGGGCGTTGCAGTAGTCCAGTTGCGGAGTGACGAAAGCATGGATGACTCTCTCCAGATCGCTCTGTGGCTGGTAGGCTTTGGCCATGGCTATGGTTCTCAGGTGGAAGAAGCTTTTACGAACTACTGCACTGACTTGCTGCTCAAACTTAAAGGCACTGTCAAAAATCCTGCCCAGATTTCTGACAGAGGGCCTGATGTTAGAGGCGAGAGGGCCCAGAGCATTGATGGAGAAAGCTGGAGAGGTTTTTCCAAAAACAATCGTCTCGGTCTTGCTCTCGTTGAGGTTGAGGAAGTTTCTACCCATCCATGCTTTGATGTCAGCCAGACAGTCAAGCAGTGGATGGAGTGCAGCCTGCCCATCAACCCGGAGGGGGAGATACAGCAGAAAGGGGCCTAGTATGGAGCCTTGAGGGACCCCGCTGGTGAGGGGGGCAGCAGACGAGATGGAATCACCAAGCTGTACAGCAAAGCTTCTGTTGGCCAGGTAGGACTGAAAAAACTTCAGGGCTGTGCCTTTGATGCCTACGTGATGCTCTAGCCGAGATAGCAGGATCCTGTGATCCACTGTGTCAAAGGCTGCTGTGAGGTCTAAAAGCACCAGGATCACAGGGCTACCTGAGTCAGCGGCTAGGAGCAGGTCATTAAGCAATCTCAGAAGAGCTGTCTCAGTGCTGTGGGCTGTTCTAAAGCCAGGCTGGAATTTCTCATAGAGGTTGTTATTGTTTAAAAAGGATTGCAGCTGGACAAAAACGTCTCGCTCAAGGACTTTAGACAGGAAGGGTAGCTTGGAAATGGGCCTGAAGTTGGAGAGAATAGATGGGTCAAGGTTTGGCTTCTTTAATAGTGGCTGCACCATGGCATGCTTGAAGGCAGTTCGGGGGGGTGCGTTCCCCCCCGGGAAATTTTTTGAGCATAATGCATTTAAATGCATCAATCTGGTGCACTTTGGAAAGCTAGAATAACAATAATAGGGTGTCTGCTGCCTTAACTTACCTTGGAAACATAGATATCCTCTCCGGAGCTTCTCTACCCGGCTAAACTTATTCTCCGCTCCTCTGTTTGTGTGAGCACAGAGCATGCACAGCCTTCACCGCTGATTGGCTGTTTCCCGTGCCTGTCTCTGTGTGTAACCAATCAGATGGTGCTGTGGGCGGGACATTGCTGGACACAGTGCAGTGACTGCAGGCAGAGAGACGCGGCTGCATCAACCCCAAAATAACGCAGTTATTTAAAAAGTTACACTTTTTTATATGATTATTGTTTTATATATATACGAGAGGTGCCGGATCTGCCCAAATAAGTCCCGGAACACAGGGAGGCCAAAATCCAGAGGTGCCGGATCCTGTTCCGGCAGGATCCGGCACAAATTAACCCCTGCTCTCAGGGCTACGATACCATCCTTATCGGATTTGACAGGTTCTCTAAGGCAGTCCACTTTGTTCCTCTCCCCAAGGTTCCTTCTGTAGCAGAGACTGCTGACCTCCTCACCCTCCATGTCGTTCGCCTGCACGGAATCCCCTCTGACATTGTGTCTCACCGTGGTCCCCAATTCGTCTCAAAGGTGTGGCAGGCTTTTTGTAGAGGAATTGGGGTCACAGCCAGCTGATCCTCAGGCCACCACCCACGGACTAATGGGCAAACAGAGCAGGCTAATCAGGCACTTGAGGCAACCCTGCGTTGTGTCACCGCCAACAATCTTTCAACTTGCTCCAGATACCTGCCCTGGGTGGAATACTCCCTCAACACCATGGAGAGCTCAGCCACTGGTATGTCCCCTTTCCTATGCTCTCTGGGTGCTTAGTGGCATAACTGGGGCCCAGCGTGGGGCCAATCGGCGAAGGATGAGTGCTCTTGTCCAACAGCCTGGCCAAAAAGTGTGGTTGTTGGCTCGGGACCTGCCCCTCCAGACCTTCCAGACCTCATCCCGCAAACTGAACCCCAGGTATGTGGGTCCCTACTCTGTAGATCGTGTCATCCACCCAGTGGCGGTTCGTCTGATCCTTCCTCCTGCTTTCCAAGTTCACCCTATCTTCCATGTATCCCAGCTTAGTCTCCTGCTGTTTCAGTTCCTCCACCTCCTCGAGTCCTGGCAGATGGTGACCCAGTCTGGATGGTTCGGAAGACTGTCTCACCCGGCCCAGAAGATCGCACCCTGAACTGTCTCGCCAGTCTGCCCATTCACCAGTGCCCAGGCCCCCTGAACTCTGATTGTGTGGTGGCCTGGGCCCTCGGCCCGCCCTGTTTTGGTTTCTGTGTTTTTTGGTTGGAACATCTGAAAGCTGTTCTTTTTTGGGTGGGGGGTGGGGGAGGGGGGCTGTAGTGGCTCCCCAACAGCCAGCAGCAGACCAGCCCAAAACAGCTGCTGGCAATTCCAATCAGGCCAGCTGCTCCAGATCACCCTCGTCAGCAGCAGTCTACAAGGGGAGGCTGAGAGCACGCGGCCAATGCTTGAAGTTTGGCTACTGTTGGCTCCCTCCATGCAAACCAGTGTCTCCCCGCTCCACTCTTCCATCTGGCTTCCAGTGTTTGCCCCCATCACACTCATACAGTTTGAAGAAGTATGTTAAAACATTCATCCCAGACATATTGTTCATGTAAACAAACTAGAGATTAAAACAAAAAATGTTACTGGTCTTGTAAGGTTTAAAGGAAAACTCAGAGAGGACATTCAGAGAATCTAAAATTTTAAGACTTATTCTTTTTCACTTGACAAAATGCTTAAAAGGGTAAATGTTTTTTTGATTTTGTTTTTGCACATCTGAAGACTGCAGGAGGAGGAAGATAAATACAACTGCTTTTGTAGGTGGTACCTACTGCATCACTCTGCTGATACACTACTGCACAATGTTCTCTGTTCAGTTTGTATTCAGTATGGTGTTTTTCCTTGACAAGACATTCTTCACCTCTTTGCTTCTCTTTTAGTGCTGATTTCCCTTCTTGGATCTGTCCCATTTGTTCTCAGCACTTTTGTGCTGCTCATTTGTCTTCTCTTTCTCATCTGGACACAGACAGTGTGTTCAAATTTGTCTTTGTTTCAACCCATTTCAATTTCCCAACTCCCATATACACATTTGCCTTTTTTTGTTTCTAAGCATAAAGTAAACTTTTACATTCACACACTTATTAAGAAACTAATTTGGATATTTTTTTAAATAAACTAACTGCGAACTTTCTTAGGTACACCAGATATATCAAATAAAGTGGTGTGTGTGCACGTATTTCTTTGTATGTATATATATATATATATATATATATATATATATATATATATATATGATACACGCACACACACACAGTATTCATCCAGACAAAATAATGTTAAAAATATTCCTTTTTGGCTGGCATGTCAATGGATTACACAAGTCTCATTCACATACAATGCAAGCATATAAACAAACAAAACTAGGCCACTGTTCAAAACAGCAACCTGCTTGAATAACTAGAAGAATTAACACATAAACTCAAAAATCTAACCACCTGGTTACTTCCACTTCCGAAGCTACATTATACTCAAATACTGTTTTACTTATGAGTACAATGTTAATGCCTTTGTTGGAACATAAAGGCTATCTGAACAAGAGAAAATCTGGCAGTGGCAAATATTTTACAATTACCAGAACTCACAGAAAATAGTTCGAAAATAAGACAAATGTTAAATAAGGTTGTCACTCTCTTAGCCACAACAGATATATTTTAACATTGCATACCTTTTATCATCATACAGGAATGTATATATTGTATCTTAAATTAAAGGCAGACAAAGCCAAACTTTCTTGTCTGCTGGCAAACAACACCGAGTTATGGGTTCCTTTCTGTATCAATTGTGTCTTACAGAGGAGCCACAGCACTAGACAAAATAAAACTTAATGTAGAGGGGTTGCTCCACATAATTTACTTGTATATCTGTAGCAACTGTTTGCAATGATCTGTCCAGAAAAATGGGCAAAACTCCTGTTTTTAAAATGGGCATCAATGCAGAAGTAACTTCTTAGCTGTGACTAAAAGTGTATTTCAGTTAGTGGGGGTTCCGGGTAAACCCGCCAGATAGGAACCTCTGACAGGGCCTACCATTCCTCAGTCCTTTCAGCCGGTGTGTATCCATGACACCGTAGCACCACACAAGAACCACTGACCAAACAACTTAAGCTGCTTACCACGTGATGGCAGTAATGCACATTTTTTGCTGTTCTCAAATTGTCTAATGGCATAAAAGAAGAGAGAAAAGAAGAATCCAGCAAAAGAACAAAGACCATAAGACGTAAACCTGGAAGGAATAGAGCTTTTTCTTACATTTCTGCCTTTTTCTATGCATGCACTGCAGTTGTAGCAAAACTACGAAACTGTCTTGTTTTTTTCTTGTTTCTTTTTTATGAAATGGGATGAAAATGATGAAGTAGAGTTGAAGGAAATGATGAGGTACATAAGTAGAGAGAAGTAGAAGTGGAGTCCTTGTACAGCAAAGATGGAGACAAACAGAAAAGGCAACTTGATGTTTTTTTCTGTTTTGAAAGACAAGTAAGAGAACTGTGATGCATTTAAACAGTGATGCAATATTGCACAATTTCGGCTTGTCAGTCACAAATCTTCTTTTTCTTGGTAAGTGTAACAGATATTTCCTATGTTATAATTACAGGCAAGGGTCCTTTACTAACCACCACCAACATCTGGAAGTTGAACAACAGCAAGGTTTGATTTTCCATTATTTGGTTTAGCCTGTCCCTATTTGTAATTCTGTCCCCATCCCTGCTGAGGTTTGCTTAGACAGGTTCATGCACAGAGCTCTACCAGAATCCTCTGTTCAAGCTTTATTTGATAAGCTGCTTTCTAACTTGTTCCACAGTTGTAAAGTCCAGTTTAGCCTAAAAACTTTTCCTTTTTTTAAAAGGAAGTAAATTCTCAGCTTAGTGCTTAAATATGTTCATTTAAAGTGCCAGCATCTCATACCAGAAAATGATATAATTCCATTTCAGGAAAGCCAGAACATGTGGATACTAGCCTTATCTTGCTCTCTTTCTGAGGACTGAAGACAGAAGTATAGGTATTTGATGCAAGGTCACCTCCATCTGACTGATCTGGACCACATGAGGGAGCAAAGACGGATTGCAAGACTCAAACATGATGTTTCCTTAGTAAGCCACATACTGATTCTGCATTTTGGCATTTTAGTATTTGTTAAGAAGGAAATAGATAATATTGTCTTCAACTTCAACTTTGAAAAACAAATTGGGATGTTATGTAAATAAAAGCAGAATGCAATGATCTGCAAATCACAAACTACAATTTAATTCCCAGTTGAATATAGAAAACATCACAAGTCACAAGGGAAACATTTAATGAAAAAAAGTTCATTTGAATTTAATAGCAACAGCATGCCTTAAAAAATTGGAACAAGTGCACAAAAAAGTCCATGTCAGAACATGGATTAATTAGGGGCAAGTGAGAACACCTTGCCCCTAATTTGGTTAACCGGCAACATAAAATGATTGTATGTAAAGAATACCTTAGAGAGAGTGAAACGCTGCATTTTCAAATTGTAGCACAATTTCAGAATAATGTTTCTTAGTGTAAAATTGCAAAGATGTTTAAGTTCTACTTTACACTAATTAAGGGTGATGAGACAGCAGAAAAACAAAGTCTTTGTCACTTATGACGAAGATGGGGTAAAGCATCAGCAGCAATATTATCAGAATCTTTGATATGATGTATATCCAAATGACCATCTCATCAACCTCTGATTGGGATTTTAAGGAGACCCCAGGAAGGTCGAAGGATTGTTTTCACAATTGGCGCACCTGAACCCCCATAGATGTCCAAATGTTGGAGAGCCCAACTAATGCAAGAGCTTATTTTTCCACGACTTAGTTGTGCGTCTAATGCGGTTTGAATTTCTTTGAAAAGTTGCTGTGGCAGGGTGCGTGCCACGGGGGCCCGACTGAAGGACGGAGAGACACAGAGCTTCGTGCAGACCCTTTATTTGTCACTTAAACACCCCACACACAGTGCACAAAAATGACAGCAGCTCCTCCGACCTCTTTGCTGCTGTCCAGCTCGGCCTTATAAAGGCAGGCCGGGTGGAGGCGTGGCAGCCACTCAGGTGGATGGGACACAGGTGCGTGTCCCGTCAACCTCTCCACCCGGCCACAGTTGCTTACTGGCCTTGCAACACCACCATCATCCTGTTGCAATAACACAGCACCTGCACCAACATTACTTGCATCAACATGCAGCTGAAAGGGGACATCTGACTGAGGAGCAGCAGGAACAGGAGCCTAACGTAACTGTTCCTTTACTTCATCAAAATATCTTTGACTCTGGGAAATTCAGACATAATTCTCTCCATAATTCTCTCCAGCTTAAAGCAAGTCACTGCAACTGTTGAAACGTTTTTAAAAGAATACCCATCATAATCCTCCACCTTGGCCTCAACAGGCACTTTCCTTTGATCCACTAATTTACCCAAATATGTGACTGTGGCTTCAGCAAATTCACATTTGGCAAAATAAATGGTCTGATTGGCCCAAACCAGCTTGTCGAAGAATCCCTTGGTATGATCAAGGTGCTCCTCGCAGGTATCACTGTACTTCAGGATGACAAAATGGTGGTTCATAAAGAGATGTCAGTTAACATCCGGATGAGCTGCTTGTATGACCTGTGAATATCAGAGTGCAAACATGTTAAGGGAAGACTTGTGTGGTCGATGAATCTGGTTGGTCTGCACCTACCTCCGCCTTTGTGCCTTTAGTTTCTTTTTAATATTTATATTCCAACTTTTTTTCCCATTTCCTTCCCCCATTGCTGCTACCTAAGTCAGTCCTGGGCATTGCTCACCCTCTGCCAACCCCGGGAGGGCACTAAGCACAGACCTCAAGATTCTTTAACCTGAGGAGTGAGCAGGCCGCTTCTTTTCACCTGACAGGGTGGGGCTTTTGTCTGGCCGGACGTAGTGCATGGAAATAACACGTTATTCCGGCTGGCCAGAGGGGGCAGTGTATAGCCCAGTAGTGCTGCATGTTATTGTGAGGGTAGCTCACATTAGCTACCCAAGGGAACATGGGGAGAACATGCAAACTCCACACAGAAAGGCACTTTCACCAACCCCAGCCGATGTGAGGCGGCTGCACTACCAGCTGCGCCACCGTGCCCCCATGTGCCTTTGGTTTCTGCTCACATTAGTGGAATCAAATGAAAATAAATTCTTTTAACTTTGCTACTTAAAGTTGGAAAATAAAAGATTAGTTCACAAAATTATATCTTTAGAATACATGTAAAAGCTGTTCAAATTGTTCATTTATAATTTTAGAGGGTTTAGCTACATTGACAATCACCTACGAACAAGACGTATGGAGAACGGCAAGTAAATGGCTTCTATTAGGCTTGCCAATTCAAGATCTGTTCAGAATTTAATTTGCATATAATATACCCCATGATCTTTCTTTTTCATAAGAAACATACATCTGTCACAGGCAGATACACAAACCATCTCTTATATCCTTTTTTTATAGTGTGCAGTGAGTTTCTCATGACTTTACTATATTTAAATCTGCAGTTGAACTATATTTCTGACTGGATACTGGGTAGTCTTTGTTATTTCATTACACTGATCTGAGGAATCCATACTCAGAATTGAAGCCTTTGATTAATCATGCTCATTTTCAGGTGACATTCAAACAAGCCCTTGTACTTCATGCCGCCGTCTGAGATTTCAGGCTGTCAGTGTCTACATAACAAGCCAATTCCAATAACGGCTTACACTGTTCAGAAGCATCTGTCAAGTCATCCTAAGGCAATATTGCTGTTATGTGGTGAATTTGAAATTAGACCCACGAGCAGACATACAGCAGTAGGGGATTTGATCATCTAATGAGACCTGTGATTTAAACTCACAAGGAGTAAAGATGTTGGAGGAAATGATGCAAGCAAATGAAAATCACAAAAAGAACACAGCCAACAGGTTGGAGAAACATAGTAGATAATACAGACAGACATTCCCACTTAGCCTAGCAAAACACAGGTGAGCTCAATTAAGCAGCAGATAACAAGACACTAGACAATATGTAAAAGAAGAAAAAAACGAAGAATCAAAGCTCCAAAGGCTAAATGCCTAACTTTGATTATGACATTCCCTTTGCGACTTATCATCCATCCATTTATTTTCTTGTCCTGTCTGAAGTAAAAGTGATGTTTATCCCAGCTGTTACAAGTAAATGCAGGAACATCCTATGCAGGTTCATCAGATGGCAATTCTGAGACAACTAATGTACTATTCGCACTATAGTGGGGCAGCATAGCTAAGCTATTGTGCATTTTGTGATACAAGCAACAAATTTGGCACAAATGTACATTGACATATGGCGAACATTTTCAGATATTGAGCCACTCGGAATTCTCTCTTCATGTCTAAAATTGCTATTAACTCGATTCTGGTGCCAAAATGTATGTTTTGGGGGACAAGGAATCCAATGGTAACAATATGCATTGCATATTTTTTACCACTGAGCCGCCATCTTGGATTTCAATATGGCCGCCATTTGAAATCTTCATTTTTGTTTATCAGTGGGTCTAATGCTGCTATTGACTTGATTCTGGTGTCTAAATGTATGTTTTTGGGGGCAAGGAATCCTAGACTAGACTAAATTAACCTCCGTACCTGCAGTAATTCTAAAATGACACTAAAAAGTCAGTTTTTTACTGAAATTTACGGACAGTGACCCCTGAAGTGATATCAAGGCCTTGCATTTTATTAAACAATTATTAAAGTTATTTAACATTACATTTATTATTGAACATAAAATTTGAATATTGATTTTTAAAGTATCTTAGTTAGATTTCAGTGACTATACGTCGCATTTTGAGAAGTGACAAAATCGTAAAATGGCGTTTTGACCCATGTTTTAAGTTGTCATGGTAACTATGAACTTAATGGTAACCGGAGCTTCCGTTGAAAATCTCAGGATATCGTGCTGTCAGAGGGTTTGACCTTGAGTTTTTTCATTTTTTTTTGTGATGCAGCCACACATTTCTTCATCTCCCTGTCATTCTTCTCATCATCTGGATTTCTTGGTCGTTTCTCAATTGACCCTGTGTCAAGCTCCGCTCCCGTTGTTGGGTCAGACATCTCTCCCATCCACTTCCATTGTAAAACAGGGTTTTACATCACTTTATTTCTAATTATTGGACCAAAGAAATTCAACAGCAACTGGATATAAATAAAAAGGAACACTTCAGCTACTGAGGTTTTTCGGCAAAAACAAGTTATTTTAATTAGTTTAGCTGATAGCACGGTGGAGGGTTGAACTACGAGTCCGGCTGCCCACATAGCTTTATCCAAAGCAGACATTTTTCATAATTTACCGTTGGTTTTGCGATGAATTGTATTCCTGTGATTCTCAGCAGTTTGGTCTGCTGTGGTGGGAGCTCTCAGGGCAGGAACTGTATGATCCTTCATATTGTAATGATGTCCTTCAAGCTCTGAGTAATTTGTTTACAAATTTCAGTTCACATGGTAGCTTTAAGTTGTAAGACTGCACTCTAATGCATAAGAAAAGAATGAAGTGGATATGAGTGGCTCATTCCACCCCATTAAAACATACAGGTACACTTCAAAAAGAGATGCAAATTCAGGATTGAACAGCGAGAGGTAGGACAAGTGCTCCATGTTATTCTGGTCCAAATCATATCATCAGCTTTAATTATCATGTTAAATTGTGAGAGGAAAATGCATGATTTATCATCTTTTAATCAATAGCCCCCCTTTTAACTTAATTCATATATTGAAAAGGCAAACCATAAGAACAATCTCTAACCTTGTTTTCTTTTTTTTTTAGATGGAGAAAGACAGCTTAGAACCCCACTTTGATTTTTATCAAGTTGTTTTGGTACATCTCTGAATATTTGATCTCATTAACCTATCGGTTTTGTTGTTAATACCAAATCCCATATTTAGCAATCATTGTTGGCTGAATTCATTTTCTCTCTGTAACTTATTATCTTTTATACAAATGGAAATATTATCCCCTATGATTTTTCTGTGATTAAAAAGCCACTAAAATCCTCAACTTTAGTTACACTGTGCTTTCATTCAGCCCGATGATCCTCTCACTTCTGTCAAACTATACATGGAGCACACACTTCAGACCATAAATACTTAATTAACCATATGGAATATTTGAGGCCTGTGCAGTATAAAACAACCCATCTTTTGTCACATTTCTTAAGGTTTGAGCAGAGTAAAAATCTGATCAAATGTATAACCCTCTCTGTGGCTCATCTGGTAATCTTTAGTTTACTTGCAGTTTCTGAAACAGATTTGTCCCACTGAGAGAAATGGATGGAAAGAACTCTGAGAATATCTCTCTCTGGAAGAATTAAACTAAGCAGCCAACAGGTGTTGCACATATTAAACGAACAACTGAAAACCAGATAAGGCTAAACTAAGATTCTTTCACAGCAGTGCTTGAAATTCATGAATTTGCAGGCACATAAACAGCAACAGACACGCACACGAGACAAAACCTGAACACATTTGCATGCACCCGAGAAAGGCAGAATTTCTCTCATTAACTAACACACACACACACACACACACACACACACACACACACACACACACACACACACACACACACACACACACACACACACACACACACACACACACACACACACACACACACCTATATTAAAATGATGTCCAGGCATGGTTCTCCCCTCTCCATCTTGCTGATGGCTTCATTTTTATCTCTGTTTCTGTGATTTATAGGGCCAATGGGCTGCTATTAGTTAGCTTAAGAAATGGCAGCACACTGAGCAATACCAGCTTTCATTGGACCAGACATGTTCCTCCCCCTTCTCACTTCCTGCAGCCTAACGGCAAACACATGTAACAAGACACACTTACTGTATGGACATGCAAGCACTCCTGACCCTAATATGTCTTCTTTCAGTTTCCCCCTTTTTCCATTTATACCAGCTACAGATGAATAATCAAAGAGTTTAATTTCATGAGTTAAATGACAAACCTTTAAAATGCATTACTTCTGTAGTCGCTATCTGCCAGGGTTTATGTGAGCTCATTTGTCATAAACCCAAATTTGTAAAGTCACAAATATTCAAAGTGCGAGCTTCCTTATGATTTTAATTTGCTTACCACTGCTGGATAAATATAAGGCATGGTACTGATCAATAGACTTTGATAACCTGGTCATTATAGACTTTTACTGACAAAGTACTTACCACTTACTACTACAGCTAGTCACAGGTTGTTATCTTGTTCAAATACATTTAGACTGAACTAATTTGTATAATGTTAATTCACAACAAAGGTAATCTCAGGGCACTTTACATAGAAAGTAAAACAAATTAAAGCTGCAAGCAGCGATGAACGGGCCCTCGCACTCACGGCCACCGCCCCCCATAAGCATATCAGAAAAGACACCACCCACAACTTCCTATGTCAAACCATTCAAAAGTTATAGCAGAAAAAAGGGACAACCAATCAGAAGAAGGGGCGGGGCTAATTAAGGCCAACGAAGCTTAAGGACTCATTACAGATTCCCATGACACCACCCACGACTTCCTATGTCAAACCATTCAAAAGTTATAGCAGAAAAAAGGGACAACCAATCAGAAGAAAGGGCGGGGCTAATTCAGGCCAATGAAGGTCAAGGACTCCATAAAGAATCTGATGACCCCACCCACGACTCCCTATGTCAAACCATTCCAAAGTTATAGCAGAAAATCGGGACAACCAATCAGAAGAAGGGGTGGGGCTAATTAAAACCAACTAAGCTTAAGGACTCATTACAGAGTCCCATGACACCACCCACGACTCTCTATGTTAAACCATTCCAAAGTTATAGCAGAAAATCGGGACAACCAATCAGAAGAAGGGGCGGGGCTAATTAAGGCCAACGAAGCTTAAGAACTCAGTACAAAGTCCCATGACACCACCCACGACTTCCTATGTCAAACCATTCAAAAGTTATGGCAGATAAAAGTATTCTAGGGGGCGCTGTTGAGCCGTTAGGCCACGCCCATTAATGCAAACCATGAAATATCAAATTTATCGCCAAGTCTGGCTTGCATGCCAAATTTGGTGACTTTTGGAGAACTATCAAATATGGACCAATCACATGAAGGGGGGGCGCGCCTTTTGGCGTCTAGCGTCGCCACGGTAATACTTTTGAAAGAGAAAAGTAATGCGTGGTGTCGCAGGATATAGACGCACATTTTGATGTATAACACACCTGGGTGCACGTTACGGTTCGGGCTGAATTAACTGCCGAAGGAATGGCATAAATTTCGCCAAAATGACACAATTTATTCAAAATGGCCGACTTCCTGTTCGGTTTCGGCCATGGCGCCAAGAGACTTTTCTCTTAGTTGTGACATGATACAGGTGTGTAGCGATTTTCGTGCATGTACGTCAAACCGTATTGTGGGGCCTGAGGCACAAAGTTTTCCGGGGGGCGCTGTTGAGCCATTTTGCCACGCCCATTAATGCAAACCATGAAAGATCAAATTTATCGCCAGGCCTGGCTTGCATGCCAAATTTGGTGCCTTTTGGGGAACTATCAAATATGGATCAATCAGATGAAGGGGGGGTCCGCTTGTTGGCGTCTAGCGTCGCCACGGTAACACTTTTGAAAGAGAAAAGTAATGCGTGTAGTCGCAGGATGGAGACGCACATTTTGATGTATAACACATCTGGGTTCACGATACGGTTCGGGCTGAATTAACTCTTGAAGGAATGGCATATATTGCTCCAAAATTACGCAATTAATTCAGAATGTTCAAAATGGCCGACTTCCTGTTCGGTTTCGGCCATGGCGCCAAGAGACTTTTCTTTTAGTTGCGACATGATACAGGTGTGTACCAATTTTCGTTCATGTACGTCAAACCGTATTATGGGGCTTGAGGCGCAAAGTTTTTTCTGTCTGAACCAACCAGATGAAGGGTGGCCGCGCTTTTTGGCGTCTAGCATCGCCACGGTAACGCTTTTGAAAGAGAAAAGTAATGCGTGTAGTCGCAGGATGGAGACGCACATTTTGATGTATAACACACTTGGGTGCACGTTACGGTTCGGGCTGAATTAACTTTCGAAGGAATGGCATAAATTTCGCCAAAATGACACAACTAATTCAAAATGGCCGACTTCCTGTTCGGTTTCGGGCATGACGCCAAGAGACTTTTCTTTCAGTTGCGCCATGATACATAGGCCCTCCAGAAAAACGCGATTGCGCGATCGCATAATTCATTGCATAATCAGCCAAATGGCGCAGATTACGCGGGGATAGATTTATTCCTAAAAGGGCGCATATTTCCCGCGATAATTGCATATGTCCGCGCTAAATATGCGATTATGCGGGGATTATGCGGGGCTCGCTTGATTTCCGCACATTTTCGCATAAAGTTTGGAAAAGGGGGAAGTGTGTGAGTGACATGTTTGGACGCCCGGTCGCAACGTGCGGGACCCGCCCGGGGACCTCCGAACCCCTCACAGAAGCCGCCACCCCCCCAAACAGCACCTCTCACCCGCGGGGGTGAGAGGAAAAAGGAGAGCCGTCTCCGTCCAGCCCCCCGCTTGCGCGGAGGGCGCGGCTGCCGGTGGACTCATGATCCGCGCTGACCGCGCACCACTGCGCACGCTCCCATCCACTTGGGGATCTTGGCGGCGGACGCGTGGGGTGACGCTCTGGCTCGTCCCCTCACCGCGCCGGTGCGCCCGGCAATCACCCGAGCACCGAGCCGCGGGCTGGAGGGGAGAGACCAGGCGGGGACCGGCCTCCGGGCCGCCACCGCCCGCCCCTCTCCACCTGCGCTCTCCTTTTTTTTTCGTCTACGACCTCAGATCAGACGAGACAGCCCGCTGAATTAAGCATATTAATAAGCGGAGGACAAGAAACTAACAAGGATTCCCTCAGTACAATCAGCATTCTTTTAATCTGTGTTCTTATGTATTGAGTGTTGTATGTTTTTATCATGGACCTCGAGTCTGACTAATAAACGATGATGATGATGATGATGATGAGTAGCGGCGAGCGAAGAGGAGAGCTCAGCGCCGAATCCGCAACTTCCTGCATATTTTGCATATTTTGCGACTTTCCGCATATTCCACGACTTCCCGCATATTCCGCAACTTCCAGCATATTCCGCAATTTCACCGCATAAAAGCACATAAAAAACCCGCACATTTAATCGCATAATAAATGATTTTAGCCCGCATAATCAATTATTTTAGCCCGCAGAATCAAGGATTTTTGCCCGCGTTTTTCTGGAGGGTCTAGATACAGGTGTGTACCGATTTCCGTGCTTGTACGACATACCGCATTCTGGGGCTTGAGGCACAAAGTTTTCAAGGGGGCGCTGTTGAGCCATTTTGCCACGCCCATTAATGCAAACCATTAAATATCAAATTTTTCGCCAGGCCTGACTTGCATGCAAAATTTGGTGACTTTTTGGGCACGTTTAGGGGGGCAAAAAGGCCCTCCTTTCGTCAGAAGAAAAAAAAGAAAGAAAGAAAAAATTCCTACAGATACAATAGGGCCTTCGCACTGAAGGTGCTCGGGCCCTAATTAAATCCAAGGCCAATGCACTTCCGTATAATTGAATGACTGTGATGCAAAGTCATAAATAGGCCAATAGAAGCCAATAGAATCTACTACTGTGGTGCCACAGTGATGTGAATGTGTCCAACATGCTGAAGTGAGCATGGCTTATAACTCATTGACCCACCCATGATTAACGGTAATCCTTTGAAATGTGTTGAGTCTGAATCTCAGCTGAGCCTCGAGTATGTGGTGACTGCATGGTGCCGTTTCTTAAAACCACATAAAACAAGTCACTCAAATTATCATCACAATTCATTGGTGCACTCATTCAGTAAAAAAGTTTTAGAAAAAGAGATGACGGGACACTGGAAAGACAATGAAATCAAGGAAGTGCTGGCCCGCGGAAATTTCCCAGGGGAAATGTGATGCTGATGGAGTCACCTACTATAACATGGTTGGAACAATCCGTGGAGCCTTCCACAGTCATATCACAAAATATTAATAAACTGAAATCACAGATCAAAAAATATATTTCTTTATTTCCCATCTCTGTTTTCTATACCTCCCCTAGGGATATATTTGTTTTATTTGTTTGGACTTTGTTGCTCCAAATTAATCATTCACCCAGCCAACATTTGTGTGTGGGACATTCTGAGAGATAAACGGTGTGATATGTCCCACATGGGAGTGTCCACTGATTCTATGTCTATGTCTATGTTTTATTCTATGTTCTATGTTCACATGTCCCATGTGAACTGCCCACTTGGGTTTGCTTGCTTGGATTGGTCCAAGCCCATTCTGGGCACAGACATCACCCATGTACCTAAACTTGACCACCAAGCAGTTTACATGTAGCCAACATGGAACCCAAAGACAATTTTCCCCACTTTTCTGTCCATTTATATAAATACAAATGTTGGCTAGGCAAATTAAACATTGTTTTACAAAATTGCCTAATTGGTCAAACAAAATCAAGATTTAGCGTTTTAAAAAACCTCATTGTTTTTGCTGCCTCCCAGCAAAAAAGACTAAAATATTCTGCTGCTGGGTCCATGACTAGCTGTTCCATTTTATCACGACCAAATCTAGGATACTGAGATGGCAGGAGTTCCAAAACACAAGTGATTTATTTAAAGAAAAGCAATGTTAAGCAGGATCCAAAACAAAATCAAAGAGCCCAAACTTGACACAACTAAAACAGAAACAGGACAGGGAAAACAGTATGGACCAGCAGGGAGCAACGGAAGGACAAGACAAGATATAACCACAAGGGCTGACGAGACACAGGATGGGAACAAGGGAAGATAAAATAGAAGTAAAACACCACACAGGCTTTCAAAACAAAACAGGAACCGACAGAAACACAAACCGTGACAATCTGCCTGTGAATTTGATCTTCCTAAATAAATCCCCCTTTAAAGGTTTCATATTTGACTGCCTTCCTGCTCATCATTTGACAGTATCACTTACATTTCCAATCCATGTAAGAACTGTATGATGTAAGAGTACAATAAGTACAAAAAAACTAGGAGATCCATCCTCAAAAAAATAACAGGCTCCAAATCTTTCAATGCTATCTGTGACCCCACACCAAGGTCACAAGAACTTGTTGCTCATGCATGAACAAGGAGGTCTGTGTCTTCTAAGATCACAATTTGACCTTAATTAAACAGACTGGAATGCAAAGAGGTAGCAATGAGCATGGTGAAAAGTGAATAGAGAAAAGAAAAGACAGGAGCATAAGGAATGCATAAAAGATGCAAGAAGTTGCAAGTAAGGTATACAATAAATATCAATTGTTCATACTCATGGTTAAACCAATGTATTAGAAGCTATGGAAACGAAAGGGTAAGAAGTCATATAAGGTTTTTCGACCAACTCAAATCGGTAAAAGGGAATTGCTGGAGTCTGTTCCAAACAGGTTCCACAAAGAAGAGTATTGCTTTTCAGCTGGTCAGAGAGCACCAAAGAGCCAGGACCCTACGCCATTTATTTTGTCAGCAAAGCGGAAGCAGGAAATTAGTAAAATGAGAGCGACATTCTTCAGTATAACAACAATGGAAAACACATTTCAATATGTGGATCCTGGCCCTAAAAATCTTGTTTGGAGTCCGGAATCGACTCCAAGGAGACAATTGATGTCGTTTTCACTCCTCTGCTGCTAAAGACTAGACTAGACTAGACTAACTAGCGGTCGAAAAGCCCTAATAGATGTGTGGGTGTGTGTATATATATATATATATATATATATATATATATATATATATATATATATATATATATATGAATACAGTTTACCTACTAACTGACAGAACAACCAGAAGGGTAGAACTAGAGCTCTACATGAACGGCAAACGTCAACTTTATTACACGTTAGTTAGTTTAAAATGCAGAAGGCTTCACAAGCAGAGGTCTTAAAAGTTCATACACTGTCAGCACAAGGAATGCATGAGTGATTCTGCAAGTGTGTGTGTGTGTGTGTGTGTGTTTGTGTTTGTGTTTGTGACACAAAAATAGGGAGCAACTAGGAGGAAATCGAGTGTGCGTGTGTGTGTGTTGCTGGGTTAGCACGCCCTTGGTGCCCTCTCCCCAATCAATCTCAGCAGGAAGTGATGGCTTAGCTCCGCCTCTCTGCCAGGGCTAAACGAATTAATATTAATCAAGCATTGATTAAGGCCTCAACACTGACCAGCCATTATTCACAACGCCACCCTTTCTTCTGTTAAGCCTTTGCTGCCGATTCCTCAATCTTGTCCTCTTTACATCCACTAGATTGTCATTCTGAAGATCCCGTTTGTACTTTTCACCCATATACTACCTTTCCCTCCTTTATTTGTCCTCTTATTTTTAGTAACATTTACTATTTCTTGATTTTTCTTCCTTTATTCTTTCTTATTATACCTAAAGACTCCCACCATTCTCTTTGTCAACCTGTTCCTTCGCTCCCTTTATGTACTCAGTATCCAACTATCCCCCAAATTATTAATTTATCAATCTTTCCTTACAATCCACTGGGGACCTGGTGGAAAGCCATGGCATAAGAAAAACCAAAGGGATAATAACACGGGAAAAGAGTCAAAGAGGTGGATTAGGGCAGCAGGGAGAAACGAAGAAAGAGATGGAGAGAAGGATGTTGGCAGCTCAATAGAACACAATAGGCCATTGTTCTGACATAGCATTACTCACCTGGGCAGATGTAGTAGAGGGTGTTTTGAGGCAAGAAGGAAACAGACAAAAATGAGGGAGTAAAGGCTCAGTTATGGTTCTGCGTCAAAATGACGCCGTGCCTACGGCGTGTGGTTTGGATCGACGCAGAGGACATGCCGTCACCTGCGCCGTCTCTGACGTGCACCTCCTGAAAATTGTAACTATACGCGTCGAGGAGACGCCGACCACACGCAGACCGAGAGGGCTGTGATTGGTTCGTTTGAAAGCGAAGCATTTCCGGTTTCCGGTTTGAATCAGTAGTGAACTTCCAGGGCTCTTTTCTTCCTTTATGTGTGATTTTTTTTGTTTTTGTTTTTTGCACAATAGTTGTCCTTATTTCTTTGATTTACTGTGACCGGAAAAAGTCGGATAAACCATTCAGAAAAAGATCGCTAACTAGCGGTCGCGGGGGGTACTGCACCGCGACCAAATGGAGAGACGGAGAAGTCTGAAGGGTTCAGCACGGCGTCACGGCTGCGGCGTGTGCTCTGCGTTGGTGTGACGCAGAACCATAACTGAGCCTTTAGATGGGGAAAGTTGTTGCAAGAGTTGTTGCAGAATGGGATTTCTGATTAATAACAATAACTGATTTACCTGTATTAAGAAGATCTGGCTCAGATTTTCAAGGATGATGGCATGGTTGTAAATTATTGTATGTATTTATTTCAAGTTTACTTTTGTTTATCAGTGACCCTCACCCAGATGTTGAAGTCCGCTAGGCGGAAACAGTTTTAAGCGCGTCAAAACACGGAATTGGGGCAAAGAGAGACAGCGTGAAAGAGAGACAGAGCAATACGTTTAATTTTCATTCTACAACTGGTCAAGGGCGCACACGGTAAATAGCTTTATTTTGTTCTGTACTAACGTTTTGTGTGATATTAATAATACCGAGTGGTTGTGTGAAACGTTAATTTGCATAGTTCGGTTGCATTTCATTACTGTGCAGCTAGCTATTTTTGCATTATAAGCTATTGACACATTAGCACATGATCCACTTTAAATGCTATTTGTGCACTACTTGAGAAGTTCTGATTTGTTCATTAAGGGGCTTTCACATAGATCGCGGTTTGCGCTTCGCACACTGCAGGGGTGGGCGCAGACTCGGAGGCGAGTGGGCGCAGACTTGGCGCAGAGCAGCGTGCGCATGCGCGCATCGAGTACATATTTGTTGCATGTTGCTTGGCGACCGAAAAAAAGTTTTCCGGTCTGGCGCCGTTTTCCCACTCGTTTGGACGTACAGTAGCCTATACAGCTCGGTTTGCAAAATGCATCTGTCCCTGCTTCAAAGAAAAGCCCTGGCTTTAGTTCTTCTTCTAAGGAGGAGGAGACGAGCAGCAGCAGCAAGGAGGGTCCATGAAATCCTCACGAGAAGACTGGATTTGAGGGAATACAGGCTCGTTGGGGAGCTACAGCTCCATGATGAGCTTCTACTTCAGGCTGAACAGGGAGCAGTTTGACAGCCTGTTGGGGAGAGTTGGAGACTCAGCAGGATCACAACCAACTTCAGGCTTCATCACTGCAACTGAACGCCTGGCCTCCCTTCCTCTCCATCATATATCTGGCCCTCAAGTTTTTCCATTTTTTCTTCAAGCCATCCACTGTAAATAGTTAAAAACATATTTTATTAAAAAACCTTTCTGAACTATATTGTTGTTTTTTAGCTCATGTCAGTCATCTAGATTTTTAGATATACTGAGTGGACATGTAGTAAAGTATGTGCTTCAGTTTACAAAAGTATTGACAAGTGGTCTTTTCATAACCATGTATTGATAAATGATTAAAATTGATCCTGATATGAGGCATGGAAATGCTATATTTTATTTTAAACTAACATTTTATTGTTAAAAGAGCAAGAGAATATCACATTTCTAACACTTTTAAACACACCAGGTATGTCCAAATTCTGGGAGATTTTTCTCCACTTTTGTCCCTTTTTATTGATGTCACGACAGGCCTGCAGTCTTGTATCCAACAGCTCCTCACACAGACTCAGCCAAGATCATTCTTTCCTCCATGTTGATCGTTTCTGATCTACAACCTGCCAGTTTTTTTTCACCCTCCACCACCTTCTCTCCTATTGGACACCGCCGAGATGTCGTCACAGGGCGCACGGTGAAATTAAAAAATGTTCCATTCGCAGCGGCAGCTCGGCGGCAGATTGGCGGCAGACCCTGCGCCCTTGTGCGACGGCAGCACATACACAATGAATGGGCGGCCGTCGCTGTGCGCCCTCTATGTGAAAGCACCTTTATTCACTACAAGAGTTGAATTTCACTGCAATTGATCTAGTGAGCTAACAGTGTTTCAATTCTTACTGCTTACTAGGACATTTGTATAAAAAGGAGTAACAGGTTACAGGATTTAAATTTGTAGCCTATGTGTTTAATTTGTGTAATTAAAGAAAGTAATGTTTAGAGGTTAATGTAGCCTAATTCAGTTCCATTTATTTGAACATGTATAAATCTGCTGTCTGGCATGACAAATATTCATTGAGATTTTCATCTCATTTCCTTTTTTAGTTTTCACGGTGTTCAATTTAAACAACATGACAAGGAAAATAAATGCACTTTATTAACATCAGTATGAAGCGTGGACTCAATGATTGGCCAGGAAGTAGTTACAATGGTGATTGGTGGACTACATAACATTCATGAACCAGGACTAAGAAAGCAAGATTGAACTCTATTAAAACGGCAAACTAACGGACAGAGGTGTCATGTAATGGGATATGGACACACCGACATCTGTAATGAACAAGATTCATAGACAAAAGCTTCCACCGTATCTGGACCTGACAAACAGAATGGATGGTTAATGCTTCTGAACAACATGACAGCACTTGCTGAGATATCACACCACCACTCAGCAGAATCCACGAAGCTGGGAATGAGATGTGTCGGCAGATTGAACACCCTCAATGCTTTGATGAAACACACTCACTGATGGGGCTGTTAAAATCACATGAGTCCAACTCCAAGACATTGCATATACATCATCAAGGGCAGCAACAGCATCTCAGTGTTGCACGTAGTTGATATGGATGTTCACTGAAAAGTGGAGGGATCGTCATTCACCTTTGACGATATTAACCTTTGATAATATCGATGACATATATGTGAGTGGACAGCTTTTTCTTTGACTGATGAACAAACATCACTGCGATCTACGGCTGAAAGATATAAGAACAGAGGGCAAGAAAAAAGAGCTCCCAGATGTTGACAGATGTTGAAACAGGAGGTGTTGCAGTAGTGTTTAAACATACCTCAAGCCAGAATTCATTGGATGGATGATAGACAGTTTTATTAATTATCAATAGAATATTTTGACCCCATGTAATGTTTAGGTGCATATTGTATACAAATTATTCTTTCTAACTAGTTGACTGCTTCTGGGTTTTTATTGGACGCTTCTGGGCAAGAAATGCAGAACACAATCCACAAACCATATAATAAATATATCTATTTGTTGTTCAAAGTCATTGTCTTTAATATATTAGTTATTAAAATAGACCTAGCTGTCCTTTTGAAAATGCCTGTAGACTAAAACAAAAGGGGACCTTACAAACTGAATAAAGCTATGGGACTGCATATACAAATAGTGTATCTTCATTTTTAAAGGATTTAAAATACAAATAGATTTGAAGCAGGCTTGTGCTATACCTACTTCAATCCTACTCAGAATCATAGTTGGGCTGGAGACTAGCTGTCTCTGGGCAAGGGGAGGGTACACCCCTGGACAGGCCACTTGTCCAATACTCTGACAGACAATTACTATTCAACCAAACATGCATGCTTTTTTTGTTTTCTGACTGTGGGAGGAAGACGGTCTACCTGCAGAAACTGCACATAGCAAGGCCCCAGACAGGGATGGAGGTTATAGTGCTATGCACAATACTGCCATATTATGGTTGCTTAAATTCCTGCTAGAATTCGCAGCTCATAAGGTTAAACAGGTAAGTCGTTTTTAAAGTTTCTTCAGTGCTCAATAGTAATATTTCCCTGCTTCAACTTAGAAATGCATTCAAAGTTAATCTCGGATGGCATCAGTACATATAGGATTAAATGTATGTGGCTACCCCCCCAACGCCCCCCACTCACCCAAACCACGCACATCTTTTCAGTAAAGCACTTAAATGGCAGCTCTAAACAAAGGGTTTTGAAGTGTTTTTAGGCAGCTGCTTTTGACATTTCACAGTTCAAACACTGGAATTATTCAAAACAAAAAGGCTTCTAGAGTGCCTGCCTCTTTCTAATGTGGAAAACAAAAAGACGATATTTTTGTTGTATCACTGGCAGACTTATTTTCTTCTTCTTTTAATTCTTTATCCAAACATATTGCATTTTCTAGAACCTGGTATAAGACACAAATCAAAGACTGACATAAAATCATACTGGTGTTATATGAGCAGTTTTAAAAAGCACATCTTTGGCGAGATGGGAGAAAAAAAGTGTTCACCAACGTGTTTATTTGAAAGGGCATCTGTAATTTATGTAAATGTTAACTCCTCTTCTTCATCTTCAGTCCCTGCTCCATTTTCCTCTTTAAGTTCAATATCAACAGACTTTTACATTTTAAATGCCTTCACAAAGTTTGATCCATTATCAGTCACAATGTCATCATTTGGTTGAAACGTCATTAAAACAAATGGGGCTGTTTGAGTTCTGCACCACCAACATCATAAATATATTTCCCTTTGATGGTTTTTTGCTCTCTGGAGGATTCACTGATCCATTTTTGACATTTAACATTTTTATAGTTTGAAAAGAGAAAGGGACAGAGAGAAGGGAAACATGCGAAGCCAAGGGCCTAAGGTAGGCAGCTGAACCTGGGATGGCTGCACAAGGACTGTTGCCTCTGTAAATGTCACATACTTCTTTTCTCTGATAGGTTGTATGGTGTCCAGAGGCATTTGGAACTTAGAAAAGGCTAATTATGCATATTGTTGATGAGGCTAACCAAAATCTACATTCAGAAATGCACGACTGCTAATTTGCATTGCTATGCCGATGATACACAGCAGTATTTGTCTATGACGCCAGATCAAACACTACCATTAACTAACATTCAGGCATGTCTTAAGGACAGTAAGACCTGGATGTCCACTAACGTTTTGCTTCTAAATTCTGACAAAACAGAAGTTATTGTTTTTGGTCCCGAACACCTGAGGAATGGCTTAGATGATGTTGCGATGGCCTCCAGTACAACTATGCGAAACCTTGGAGTTAATATCTATCAGGATTTGTTGTTTAAACACAATATGAACCAGGTTTGTAAGACGAGCATTTTTTCATATCCATAATTTCTCCAAGATTAGGAGCATCCTCTCTGAGTCATGCTGAAATGTTTTTTTTATGCGTTTGTATCTTTTAGACTAGATTACTGTAATGTATTATTCGCAGAATTTCCAAGTAATTCTCTGGACAGCCTCCAGCTGATCCAGAATGCAGCAGCGTGAGTGTTGACAGCAACCTCCAATATGGGTTAATGAGGCTGACACCACCTCCACTTTTTAAAACCAGACTTTTCAACGTTTCATTTACTAAACCTCTAGTTAGTGTAAGCTCTAGTGTGTTAGAGTCAGTAGTCACAGCTGCAGCTGCAGGACCAGACTGGAGCAGCTCGTCTTAAACATACAGGACTGTCTCAGAAAATTAGAATATTGTGATAAAGTCCTTTATTTTCTGTAATGCAAAAATGTCATACATTCTGGATTCATTACAAATCAACTGAAATATTGCAAGCCTTTTATTATTTTAATATTGCTGATCATGGCTTACAGCTTAAGAAAACTCAAATATCCTATCTCAAAAAATTAGAATATTCTGGGAATCTTAATCTTAAACTGTAAGCCATAATCAGCAATATTAAAATAATAAAAGGCTTGCAATATTTCAGTTGATTTGTAATGAATCCAGAATTTAGGACATTTTTGTTTTTTTAATTGCATTACAGAAAATAAAGAACTTTATCACAATATTATAATTTTCTGAGACAGTCCTGTAGCTTTGTTGTAGATATGCTGCTATAGGCCTACGCTGCAGGGGGGCACCAACATGATTCACCAAGCGGTGCCCCTCACCATTCTTCCCTCTTCTTCTATTTCATTGTTTCAGCTCAATCCACAGTTATTGATTGAAGTATCTTAATATAATTGCACTCTATTGTTCTTGTAGTTTGTTGTGCTGGTCTGCCCTCTCCTTTTCTCTTCTGTACATGTTTGCAGGGCAGAGCTTCAGGAGCTGCATCCTGACCTGCAGTCCTCCCTTCTGACCATTCAAGTGTTTACCTCCATTCTTCTATATATGTTTCTGTTGAATATCTACTGACATCCTGACCTGCAGTCCCACCCTCTGACCATCCCAGTGTTTGCGACCGACACCTGTTAATACAGTCGTGTCTGTAGTACCCTTTCATATATAGTGGAACTAACATTGCCACAGTAACATGGAATGTTTTGAGTGGCAGATAATGTGTTGCCTTGATTACGGAGACAGTCTTTTTTGATGTTGTATGCTAATCAATAAATAAATATTTCGGATCAAGCCAACCCTCCATCATTTTACATACACCAACTAACCATGTATAAGTAATATGTACATAGAACTCTTAGTTCTCCTGCTCACAGAATGATATTTATACTAATATATCTTTTTTTGTACCAATACAATATATCGGCAGGAGGGTCTCCCTCTACGATCCAGGTCCTGCTAAAGGTTTCTTCCCTCTTAAGGGGAGTTTTTCCTTGCTACTTTTTGGTTTAAGGTTTTTCTCCCACTAGGGGAGTTTTTACCTGTCATTTTTTATGTTATGTTTATGTAATAATTGCTCGGGAGTCATGTTCTGGTCTCTGGAAAGCGCGTAGAGACAACTTCTGTTGTAATAGACGCTATACAAATAAAATTGAATTGAATTGAATTGAAAATTGAATATAAATCAAAGTGTAATTGAATGGACATCCCAGTTGTTTACACTTGTGCACATATTATGTGTCAGTTTAGAAATCCCATAGCAAGTATTGACTTATGAAAAAACACTGCTCGGTACCCACAGGCAACATCAACTCTCCTCTTTTATAGTGTATATAAAATTCTACTGTTTTTATTTAAGGAATAGGCTTTCACAAATCCATGCAACAAATGGAAGAAATTGAGAAGTGTGCATGAGTTTCATCTCCTGTCCTGCCATATGCAATACAATGATTCAGTATAATGTATCTAATTAAACAGATTTATTGTGATTCTCAATTCTTTTTTTCTGTCCTCAACAAATCATCAGACGAATGGCTAATACCAAATGCTTACTTCCTTTGGTGCATTGTTGAATAAACGTCTCCTGTTTCCACCATCGGTTTCGCATCATTTTCTCATCACTTAAAGTTTAAAGAGTCTTCTTACGTGTATTTCGTTGACAAAACCATATATACTGTATGATGTTTTACTACATGTGGATGCAGAGCCGTCTGGCCCTGTGCGAAATGGCCAGAGGAGGCCCTCGCGTGTGCCCAATTTTTGGGTTTTTCGGGTCAGATGGGGTGTCTATATGCGCAATTTTAACTCTCCAATTAGCAAAATACTGGACACCTTCCCCTGCAGTGGCGGAGCATGGGTCTTAGTACAGAAGGGGCGGAGCATTCTCCATGGGCCCTTATGATAGTCATTTTAACGTTCAACAACACCTCATCCTACCCATCAAACAACATTTATTCTCACTTTTATTGAGCCAAGCAGCCTATAGGCCTATGCTGCAGAAAGCAGAGTAAAGTCACAAACTTGTTCAGAAGAACACACACACACACACACACACACACACACACACACACACACACACACACACACACACACACACACACACACACACACACACACACACACACACACACACACACACACACACACAGGCCTGACAGCTGTCAATCACATGGCTCTGAAAAGTCAGATAGTCACGGACTGACTTGATTCAGCTTAAATACAAAAAAAAACCATAACTGGTCTAAAATTACACAATCTATTTAGATAGATATAGACACAGCGGTCTATACCATCATTTCTGAGCTCTATAACAGAGAATAGACTCGGCGGTCTAGTTGACAACAACACAAAGCTCATTCAAATAGGCAGGTGTTCAAGAATACCAAAACATTCTGATAAATAAATTATTTAAGAAGGTTACACTGACTCACCAACGGTAGTTGACTCTCCCATAACGCAAAATAATCCAGGTAACGTGGAAAACGGGGTAACATTCAAAACTTTGTACAAATTTAGTCCTCTTTTAAACTTTAGCGCTAATCTCCTTCACGGCAAATTTGCTGTGACTGTTAAGGCTGATTTATGGTACCGCGTTACACAAACGTAGCGCCTACGGCGAAGGTTGCGCGTCGCCGCATAACCTCGCCGTAGACTGCGCCGTACCCTATGGCGTATGCTCTGCGTCGATTTAACGCAGAACCATAACTCAGGCTTTACAGCCAATCCGCATTGGCTGACAACCCTGATGCGTTCAGGACAGTTGTAAATTAAGTAATTAATTATTATAGCCTACAATTTATGATGATATATGAATTGCACATATATTTATTGATATGCACAGACTAGCACACATTTAGGTCTGTAATGGAACGTGACTGTTGATATTTAGGGAAAAAAAAAAACGAAAAAAAAAAAAGCGGCCCATAGCGCGAGGCCCCGTGTGGCCCTGTGTGGATGGACCAAACGTGGTCTGGAGACAAGACAGTTGGGTTTCCAAGTCTTGTTATGCAGTCGCCTTTCACCAATCAGTCATATAGTGTGAACACCATGACGACATCAAAACTAAAATACAGCAAGATGTATCGTCTGAACAGCACAGGAATCTGCCAACACTGACAATCATGTACTCTGAATCTGCTTAAATGCAGCAGAACGCAAACAAATATTTGCACATCGCTTTGTTAGTTAGATAGTTGTCTCCTGTTTCATCCTGAGCTGCATGAGGAACATGTTCCCCCACAGCTCTGATGTTGTGTGAGCATCACTGGATTGTTTTTTTCCTTTTTGTTCCTAATCCAGCAATTTCTTCTTTTTCTTTCTTTTTTTGTGGGGGGGTGAAGAGTTGATTGCTTTTTGCTACCTTTTTTTTCTTCCATTCAGCACGTTTTGTTCTGTTTGTGATTTCAGACCTGAGACCTCCAAATAAATCCATTTCTTTTCGTCCACTTCACTGAGCATCTCAGTTTCACATACAGCAAAACTGCTTTTTCTTTGTTGTTGCTCTCATTGTCATTTCTATTAAGTTATGGTTGACTAATGTTTGTATGCGTAAATGATTAGCTAATTAGAGTTTTAACATTCATTCATGTCTAAACATGGGAGAAGAAAGCAGCCTTCATGATGTTTATGCAACTGTTGCTATTTAAAACAGAACCGTTTTTATGGATGGTTAAACTACTGTATGTGTTGTCACTTTTTTTTTCTTTGTGTATACAGTTTAACTCATAAAACTAAACTAAACTATATGCATTTGGGCCTTGTGGTTTTCCAGAACATGAAGATAGAAGGCAGTTCACATTGTTGCAATAAAAATTGACATTTTCTATATCACTGCTTCTATCTCATTTATAAATGCCTTATAAGGCATAGATAGTCCTCACTTTAGATGGGCTGTCGTGAAACACTTAATTAATGAGTAATAACTACCTTAATACATCGTTCATTGAGTATGAATAAGTGTTTATAAAACATGTATTAACACTCTAACCATGTACAAATGTACGATATATATGTATGTTGTATGTATAAATGTACATACAAATGGTTTGTATATAATTTACTTAGACATTCTAAATGATCTTATGAATCATTAACAGACATATAATACTTATTTATAAATGATGAACCTATCATTTACAAAGTATGAGAATCCAGCTATACAAATGATAAATTCATGATCAATTAAGCATTTTACTAATGCTTAATAGTGTATAGTTGTAAGGTTTATAACTGTGTTTATTAATGCTTAGTAATGTATGAATAATGATTTACTAATGATGAATTCATGATCAATTAAGCATTTACTGATGCTTAACTAATACTTAACTAATGCTTAATAGTGTGTAGTTATTATAAAGTGTTACCGATATTTTGACCATATAAATACAATAAGGCTGCATTTTTCTACAAATCAAAAAACCTCAATGTCAACTCAGAGCAAATTTGATGTGAAAAATGCGAGGGGGAGTGGAGAAGAGCACAATGTATGGTTGTATCTGAAATGACCTCCTATTCCCCGTACGTACATGGCACTGCTGGTCACTATTTTGCAGTGCTGGTGAGGAGGAAGTGGGGGTTCTGTATATGGTTCTATAAAGAAAACTCACTAGCAAGACCAACTTTGGACACTGTTTTGATAGCGCTGTTTGTTTTGCATAAATGCCACCATACAGATACCCCAGGCCCCCATCCCACCCCATGGTGCATGAGATAATGTGGCACAGCCTCCAAGTGCTCGCTACCCAGGAAAAGTTGGAACGGAAGATGATTCATTGTCTACAATCTCCTGTGAAATATTTATTTGCATCAATATGTCATTAGTAATGTTTTGTTGCACTAGCTGCTTCTTTAATATTGGGACTTCATCTCCTCATTGTATCTACATTGTGTTCTCTTCTCTTTTAAGTTATTGCCACTTGTGTTTAAATGGAATGACTAATAAAAAGAATTATATTTATATGTATATTTACAGAGCAGCAAAACAAAGGAAGCGAGAGAGGAGCCTTCCATGTACACAAACGTACCCAAAACCACGATACACCCACCACGCAGAGCATCGCTTTTCTATGTCCAGGCTAAAGGATGGATGGCTGTGGGACTCCGGTGAAATACAACCTGGCTGTGAATGTAAATAAGGCTTACAGTATCAAAGGCACACAGCAAACCTGTAGGGAAGATGAGAGGGGGGGAGAAAATCAGTGTTGAGAAAAGTCAAGCACAGCAAAGAAAAGTAATTTTCACAAAAAATGCTCAGGGATCTCACACACACACACACACACACACACACACACACACACACACACACACACACACACACACACTCAGAGATGTGGACTCACACAGAGACATGTATGGGCCAAAGTTGAAATTGGTCCATACATACCTACACAAGTTCAGAATGCACCTGCAGCACAAGACCACAAAGCTCTGCACCTGCAACATGCACTTTCTTGTTAAGATGCTGCCAGTCCCCCCGGAGGAATTTGCATGCTTGAAATTAACGCTTTCTTAAAGTGCTCAAATGAAAACACATTCTGGGATAAAACTGGAGTAAGGGAAGCTTCTCTACAGCAACGGTTGGAGTGACTGAGCTGACAGTTTCCAGACTATATTGTTAACTCTTTATCATACTGTTACTGTACGTCTTCGTATATAACACATGTAGCGTACAAAAGCCAGAGTACAAGGATTGACAGTTTAAAAAGTAGGCACCTAGCCGAAATGTAGAGATTCTGGAATAAATGGCAATTACTATTAATATTCTAAAAACATTAAAATGTGCTCAATTGATGGCAGAATATGCTGTATAATTTAAAGAGATGGTTGTCTCAAAATGTTACAAAATTATGCCAAGACAAACTCCTTTAAAGAGGAATTTTGTGCAGTGACCAGAAGAGGGCGATTCTGAGATTGACAATTGTAATGAATTTGCACAGTGAGAGTGTTCTGATTTACACACGAAGCATCAAGTAAGAATAATCCTAAACGAAATAAGAAAACATTAGTTTCCTTCTTCACACATCATGGAGAGACAGCAAGAGAAGAGTGAGCAGCAGTCTGTTACACTTTATTGCTGATTTCTGCTTAAAGAACATAAAATGCATTTCAAACGGAGCACTGATATTTTAACATCTTTCTTTTTCATGTATGTCAGTTTCACCAAGCAATAATACAAGCCGGGGGAAGTCATGACAGAAAAATGATTGTGACATCTGTGGAAAACAGTAAAAAATAAAAACAATATTTTTTAATGTGTCAAAGATGCAGTTAAGCGCAGAAAGTTTATATTTCTTCAAACAACTTTTAGTACTTTATCGGTTGTGTTGTTTTTGTTTGCTTATGACAGTGACAAAATTCCTGGGAAGGTAGTTTTTGCAGTGTTTTGTTCTGCTGTTGCACTAAAGTAAAGGTGAAGTAAGGTAAAGTAACCATGACAAACATAGCTGTGTTTGTGTTAAAAACGAATTAAAACGCACTGATGCTCTCTTCTTGGTTGACTGATTGTTGACAGAATGACCTCTTCAAGGTATTTGACTAATCTATTGAGTGTTTAATGCCAGGCACATTTGGATTGTCCAAGAATAAAATGTGATTAATGTGACGATTGTCACCTTTAAACTACAACGTGCTTCAGATCAAATGCAAGCATTGCCTTGTGAAGAGCAGTAAAGGTTTAAATCCTAAGAATATTTCAACCCTCAAATTGAACTGTCAAAATAGTTACATTTTTCATGTCCAAAGGGAAATTATTCTGTTGCAATGTAAACTAAGACTAAATACGAAGGAAAACAATTACATTAGCTAACAAACTGTTGTAAAGTGAAGTATTAACAATATCTTTCTGTGTGAACTCTCCAGCAATCTCCAGATATTTGGTTTGTAGCCTGTCAACAACTGATGTGGTGACTTCACAAGCAATTGTGGTGGGTAGTACAAGAGAAATCTCTCATTAGGAAACATGGATGGAAACTCAAAGCCACGAGTTCAATATCTGGAGTGCAGAGACCCTCCGTCACAGTGAAGGGTAATTTATGCTTCTACGTCAAACCAAAAACAAATATTTGCCACAGTTCATAAACCCCGCCACAGCTTTGCATATTTCTCTTTTTTCCACTTCTTCTACTACTTAGTACCTTTTCTATAGAGATGGCAAGATAATGATGCTGTAATTACTCTAAAAGTTCCTTTTTCTCAATGTTTATCAGTTTCTACTCACATATGATGCTTCCCTCCTAATTTATATGTAACTCATGGTACAGTTTATACGAAAGGTTTGCTAACCCTAATAAATAATGGAGGCTATTTTGTGTGTTTGGTTCCTATTTGACAACATGAAATGTTCCGGTTATGGCTGTAAAAGCACGAAATCAAAGCCTGTAAACCTCCATAATTTCCCATAGATTCTACCCCCACACAAATCTATTTGCAGTGTCCCATCGGGTCTGAGAAAGCCAGCCTGTTTCCCGCACTCTGCCAAGAAATGGGACAGGACCATGAACCACTGTTTCACACAGAGGTCAGATCGCTTCCTTGGGATAAAGCAAAGAGATTTGTGTTTTCATGACAGATTGTGGTTGCGCTCGCACTGACCATCTGATTGACCCCAAGTGGGTACCTTGCCTTGCATATTTCTCAGGCATTTCCAACAAACTGATCTGCTCTTATATAAAGCCTTTTTAACCTTGTCTCAGTTTTTCAAAGTGCTTTACAGTGTTTCACATTTAGCTATTCACACAGACATTTGTGCAGCCCTATATGCAGCCTAATATATATACAGTGGGGAGAACAAGTATTTGATACATTTTGCAGGTTTTCCCACTTGAAAAGCATGTAGAAGTCTGTAATTTTTATCATAGGTACTCTTCAACTGTGAGTGACAGAATCTAAAAAAAATCCAGAAAATCACATTGTATGATTTTTAAGTAATTAATTTGTATTTTATTGCATGACATAAGTATTTGATCACCTGTCAACCAGTAAGACTTGCGGCTCTCACAGACCTGTTAGTTCTTCTTTAAGAAGCCTCCTGTTCTCCACTCATTACCTGTATTAACTGCACCTGTTTGAACTTGTTACCTGTATAAAAGACACCTGTCCACACACTCAATCAAACAAACTCCAACCTCTCCACAATGGCCAAGACCAGAGAGCTGTGTAAGGACATCAGGGATAAAATTGTAGACCTGCACAAGGCTGGGATGGGCTACAGGATAGGACATACAGGACAGGAATTACTTAAAAATCATACAATGTTATTTTCTGGATTTTTTTTTTTAGATTCTGCCACTCACAGTTGAAGAGTACCTATGATAAAAATTACAGACTTCTACATGCTTTTCAAGTGGGAAAACCTGCAAAATCGGCAGTGTATTAAATACTTGTTCTCCCCACTGTATATGTGTATATATATATATATATATATATATATATATATATATATATATATATATATATATATATATATATATATATATTACACATACACACACACACACATACTGTATATACACATATATATGTATGTATGTATGTATGCCTTCTTAAGCCTTTTTTTTTCCTACAATCATGCCATGACTGACATAAATTAGAAGGTGAGGGGTTCCAGCATCCAAGATGTGGTCACATACACTGCAAAAACTCAAAATCTTACCAGGAATATTTGTCTTATTTCTAGTTAAAATGTCTCATTTTAGTCAAAAAATCTCATTACTGATTCATTACCAGAAAAATAACTTATTTGACAATTTTCACCTGTTTCAAGTAAATTTTCACTTGAAATAAGTAGAAAAATCTGCCAGTGGGACAAGATTTATCTTCTCATTACAAGCAAAAAAATCTTGTTCCACTGGCAGATTTTTCTACTTATTTTAAGTGAAAATCTACTTGAAACAGATTAAAATTGTTGTTTTTGCCAGTGATGAGTCTTGTTTTAAGTGTAATGAGATTTTTTTGTTACTAAAAATGAGACATTTTAAAGGAGCTTGAGGCCGGATTGTGGCAAGATTTATGAAAAAGATCCGTATACATTTCAAGTTTTCTAGTAATAATGTCAGATGAAGCGTTCCAAACCCAAAAGAATGAGCCCTCTAGTGTATCTCTCCGTTGCCTTGAACAGGCTGTGTGCTGCAAAATGTGCTGCAATTCGGTCCCGAATTTCCCGCGCTGGGCTGCGGATGTGACGTCACATGACGCTGCATGCACGTTCTCCCCGTTCTCCCGTGCCGGCTTCACTGTTGGCTGCAGTACCCCCGACGGCCGTCGTGGTGAAGGGTGGCGCTAGAGAGTCTCATTTCTTAAAAGGAGCCTCAAGCTCCTTTAACTAGAAATAAGACAAATATTCTTGTTAAGATTTGGAGTTTTTGCAGTGTAGGGGATCCACCCTGAGCTATGGCAACTGTATGTCCACCTGCAGCATCAAATGTGGTCACAGCATATTTTCAAACCCTTCTGCCATGATTACACTTTTGGCTTTCAGGAAACCTTTGCTCTGACTGTTGTTAATGAATGCTATCTACCTTCAACCAGAACCTTATTATGTGCGATGTGACAGTTAAGTAAAATTAATATGTGCATTAATTGTCATGTGAAAAAGCATATTTATGAAAGAAAAACAACCAAAACAGAAATTGTGAAAGTAGCCCTTTTTCATTGCTAATGATAGAGCTTTGGAGGTGACTGCACATCAACAGTAAACGTGAAAAGCTTCTGTACAGAAATGAGTCGACACATTAAATACTTACCTATAAAAATGGGCTAGCAAATATATACGTATAAAACATGATGTGGAAGCTGAGAGTGACTTCAGAGCAGGAGGTGTGAGTTAAAACGTGGCTTTCTGTGTACAAATGATTGCACTGGTTATCAGTCAAGAATGTAATTGAACATTAATATAGTTTATAGTGGTAGCTTTATGAGGGGCCTTGTTGGTATGCTACTTTTGAATTGAATGAGTTTAAACTGCAAAAATAAAATTAAGGAAGTATTTTTGAATCGTGGTATAGATTTGTGCTTAGCCCTTTTGTGTTTACAACAATATCTTTGCTCTTATCGTCCTATCTGATACTTTTTGTTGTTGGATTGCTTGTCTTCTATTTTGTTCTGTAATTAAATCTCCATTTGTCATAAGTAAAGAAGAGTGAATGGATGAGGAGCCATTTAGGGCTCTAACTCTGACTGATCGTGTCATACATCACATACATACGCATGCATATGCTCACATGGCTCAGGTCCATTTGACTGTGCACAGTGTTTCCACCTAACTTATTAGTAAAGGCCGGAATAAACACACACTGACACGCGGGCATGCGGTCATAAATCAAGGCAGACTTTGTCAGATTCTTAATAGGGGAGGTGGGACAGATGGTGCAGTGGAGTTGGCTGATCTGGCTGAAACTGAGGTGTGTGTGTGTGTGTGCTTGCGTACCTGCGTGCTACAGAGAGGAGACATGGTGTTTTATACCAGCACAACTTTGTGGCTCAATCCAGCCCTCTTAAACAGCTGGAGAAGTTGCTCGTATTTTTAGCTTGTGTATGCAGTTATATGCACTAAGATTTAGGAGTTAACCTTCCTCCTTAACAACTTCTTGTTTTTTTTTTCATCATTTTTGTAAATGTATAAGATGAGCCAGTGACTAACCGGCAGATAAACTAACTGTAATGCTGATTTGGATTTAAGGATGATGCATGTTGGTACATTTTCTTTTGCAGTTGCATCTAACACATGCAGGTGTGTATTTATAAGTGTAAGAATAAGGGGAAGGTCACAGAAAAAGCTTATTCCATAAATTATATCAGTTACTTTTATGCTCAGGTATGAAAGTAAAACATTGTTATAAAGTCAAGGTCAAGATCAAATGTATTTTTCTAGCACATTTAACGACAACAAAGTTGACCAAAGTGCTTTACAATCAAACAAAACGTGTGCATTACAAGCAGCCAAGAATTGATAAAAAAGCATTTAAGCATTTATTGCATTTAAGATGCAATAAAATCAAAATAGCAGCACTGTGTGTGTCATACTCTACTCAGAACTGAAAGCCAAAGGAAAGAAACATGTTTTTTTGTCTGAGCAATGCAAATATGATTATGAGCTTCTCAACAGGCGTGCAGAACCGGACATGACACCTGTGCAAATATCCAATCAGAAAATACTTCATCATTTTGAATACTTATTTATTGATTATTAATTTGGAATTCAGTTAAGTAATCTATATTTTTGTTATATCCCAATTAACTTCTGATAATCAAAACGATTTAATATCTCTTCCGGTGACAAACCTGCTCCTGTGTAAAACTACACTTGCCAGTTGAAAGAAATATATGTGGTAAGACGCACTTAAGTGCTTATTTGTGAGTGCGCAGCCTTGACCAATGGCATGCGTCGCCAGCCTATTTAAGGGGAGGTGATGGCGAACCCGGAAAGAAAGCGCGACTCTTCGCCCCCGCCCACTGCGGGTTCCGGTCGGTTCCTGTCTCGTTCCTCATCCACCTGTGGCTTTGGCCGGCTCGTGTCAGAAGCGGATCTTGTGGCAAGAATTCATGCAACTGCACGTCCGTCGTTCAGCGTCCTTTCAGTCGGTCGCAGCTGCGCCTTCTGAGGATGATTGGCTCGCTGGGAGCGTCTGCAGCGCAGACGACTCGTGAAATGCAGCGAGCTGCTTTAGAATAAACTAACTAGCCTTACATCACCTGGTATGTGTCTTTTTTTTATGAATCCCGATCTTGTTGAAGTTATTAGTGGCATCAATCAAGTGTTTTGTACGTCCTGATAGGTGTTGCTGGTTTTTTGCCCCACTGCCGTTCTTGCCAGCGTTCTACGGGAAAAACCCAGAGCCGTGGTCTGGCTGGACTGACGCGGCCGCTCATGTGAAGAGGCTGCAAGACCTTCGAGCATCCAAGACTTTTTGATACACTTAGTTTTTAGCTTGTGTGCGTGCGTGTGTGTGTGTGTGTGTTTGGAGCGTGGTGTGAGGGATATTCTTCTTTTGGGTTAATTTGTGTCCTTTTTGTTGCCCCTGCTTTAAACCTATTGGCAGGAGGTCCATTTGTATAACCGCAGATAACCAATAAGGTTTTTGGGCCGGGTTTATTGTGTTTTTCTTTCCATATCTGTTATTTGTTTTGGGGCTCGAGAGCTTTTTGAGTTCGTGCGTGGTTGGTAACCACATTGGCTAATTTCTTTATTTTTCTTTCTATTACTTTTGTGCTGTTTTGTATGTTTGTTCATCTCCTAATACCCTTTTTTTTGGTTTCTTTGCTTTCCAGGTGCTGAGCGTCCGCGGCAGGGTGGCAAGCCAATCCTTGGGTGATGGTGCTTTATTTTCCGTGTGTGTGAATTTCACGTATGCTTAGTTTTCCTTAGTTTGCTGTGCCTCTTGATTTTTATTATCCTACGTTTGCAGTTCTTGGTTTATTTAACTTACTTTTGGTTTATAGTTAGTGTGACACGTGTGTCTGCATGGTGTGAATCTCTGGACCATTGATCCATTCCTTTGGTAACCCCCCCCTGCTGGTGGGCCTCAGCCCTATCATTAGCGAGGATCCCCTCATCCCTGCCCCAAAATACGGGGATGTGATTGTGTCATATATTGTATTGTTTTAAAAGGAATCCTGGTTTTTATAGAAATTAAATAAAATAAGAATTTGTATTTGCACAACCGTTTCTCTGGTGTATTAGTCATCCGTTTAAAATCTTACGTGCGCCCTTAAGGCGTCTAAGGCCACATATACACATCCACTTGGATAATTAATCAAGTATACATGTAGAACAATCTCAACAATTCAAAATTACAACAGTGACATAGTGTTCTCGGTGTACATGGAACTGCGGGACTTAATGTGTATTAGTTCCCTGTACAACCAGACAGCATGGACTGAAACAGGTCAACATTTATGACTGGAACTTTAAAAAAAGCACATCTAGACTGTGATTCATGACTCCAGATACTCACATTGGTGCCATCTGTTTCTGTAATCGGCCAACTGACCATTCGTCACACGCTTTAAAGGATAATAACCAGTTGTTTCGATCATATGGGTATATTTTATGTGCAACTAAAGCACTCTTACAAAAAAAAGGGTTAAAATAAAAGGGATATTTTCCCTGACATTCAAAACAGAAACCAGATACTTGCTGTTTATTTACCGAGAATTGTATTAGAAAAGCTTGTACATGTGCCTATTCATATACTGTACGTGCCTCTCACCCTGCGGTAGCTGGAACAGGCTCCAGCAAAACCCTCATGACCCTAAGTAGGACAAAGTGGGTGTGGAAAAATGAATGGCTAGCTGTGGTAATTCATGCAATCATCCAGCCAATCACCTGGCTGCGTGTACCAGTTTATGAACTCATAACGATGCCAGTCAGGAGCTTTCATTAATGCGTCCGTGGTTTTCACAGCATCACAGGAGTGCCACCAAGAAGACATGGAGTGTAATGTCAAAGGAGAAGACTGGTTACCGCTGAATGAAACACAACGGCAATTACTATAAAATGAATGCTCTTTGAATTGTACCTGTATAGCACATGTTTTAAAACCAAGCAGGGACATAACAAAAGACTTGATCATAATTTTGCTGGAGTAATTCTTTCAAACACTTGTCCACACATCAGTGGATGCCGATTTGACAAGCATGGCTTTGGTTTTTCAATTTATCTCGAAGTTGAAGTGCCAGCCTTGTGATTTATGGACAAACCTCTCTGCTGCCAGAGCTGATGCCACCTGACTTAAAGAGAACCTGCAGTATCAAACCAACTGATGTGAACAATTACCTCCAGTGGCCATCTGTTCCAGGCTCAACATGCCAACTGAGAATAGGGACACACCCACCAACCTGCCTAATCTGTCTCTGCATGTTTCTGTCTGCAATACTTTGGTCTGTATGGCAACACTTTGGTAACTGTTTAGAATGGTACTTTAAGAGAGCTGTGTATAAACCTCTATGACCTGAAGCAACATTAGAAAGAAGAGTGGACTGCAACTCCTCCTCCATAATAAAGAGTCTGATAACATTAAGTTATTGCTGATTAAGGTGCTTCTACAAGCTCTCAAATCAAGAGGTTCACTTACAGTAGCTTTGAATACACTGTTATTACATTTTGGCTTAGTTTTAGTTGAATAAATAGGAAAATGGCATGATTTGTCACACGCTGTTGTTCATCAAAGGTTGTATTGGAATCATTTGAAGACTTGGTAGGAATAGTATGAGTTTTATGTCCAGATACATAAAACCTTCAAACTGAAAGAAGGTGTACTTTCTTTTTCATATGACTGTACATACTCTCCATTGATTTGTAGTAAAGCTTAAAACTCACAAACTTACTGCCCTGTATTTCTCTCTTAGTGCTCTGTAGCGCTTTTTAATTCTTTCTCGGTCGCTCTCTCGCTTACACATACACATGCACTCAGGGACTTGGCATGCATAGCAGCAGTCATTTTTCTTGTTAATGTAGCGTGTCGAATTTGCAGGGCGGTGGCTTGCAAATGAAAGGTTGCACGTCTCACTCGCTTGGCAATATGTATTTGATAAGCGCTGTAAATCAACTTGTGTAGCAGAGCAGAGCCTGCAGGGGCAGACAAAACACATGTCAATGGAGAGAAGCTCTAAATTGTTGTAAAATACTGTATGGGCATGAAGAAGTGGAAACGTGTTAGAGAGGAGGAAGCCATAACAGACTCACAACGTGGACTTTCATAGTGAAGGAAAGCTTTTGTAAGAAAAATCGATGTTTTCTGTCAAAACAATAATTGCAACAAGAAAGTGTAATAAGTACTGAGTGTTTACGGATATTAAAGAACTAGTTTAAAAGCTTACAATACATTGATAACATGCACAGACATTAGGGTGTGAATATCTTAGTCCGATTAGTTTGGTATTTGTAACTGGAAAACTATGTTTCTGAGGGACCACTTCTGTACTGTGGGAGGGTAAAACATGATTCAGGCATATCCAAGTAGGCACACACCTTCAACTTGTGCACAAATGTGGTTTCACAAGTTCAAAGCTGCAATAACCATGTGCTTGGCCCTTCCTGTGTGTTCTAAGCTACTCAAAAAAAACACTTTGTCGTCAGCGTGTCTTCTAGACTGTGTCCTCATTTGATTGGATAATTGTGCCTCACATTCCACACTAGCAGCAAATTGGTATTGGCAATTTAAACCAAAATCGGTGGTAAGAAATGGAAGAACTGCCGGAGATTTATGTTAAGAAATTAAAAAAGAACACCCTGTTGAGATCTGGTATTTTCATCCATCCTGAGTGATTTTATGACAGGTGGACATTTCTAAACATCCGTTAACACCTGACATTTATATGCATCTCCACATGCATCTCTAACTGTAACTCCCTCATCCTGGATGCAAATAAACAAGGACATAATTTCTAGCTTTTTAACAATAAGAGGGAGGGATAGCTTCACTGATTGTCCATAGTTACCTGCCTAATCACCAGGTAAAATAACTAAAAGAAGTCGACCAGACAGTGGTCCTTAAGGGCAGGAATTTGACAATCCTGACTTAGACAAAAGACAATAAACAGGTCCTGCAGGACCTGCACTCCAATGAGGAGCTCAAGTCTCCTCCTTACTTGGCACAGTAACAGTAATACCAGTGTAAAGATTGAAGTACCATACCACTGTCTATTTGAACATCAACAAGACATAGGTGTAAACAATCAGGGCAGATGGGAACAAGGGTAGTGAATACAAAACTAAAACATAAGGACATGGGATTTCAAAATAAAACAGGACATAAATACAAAAAGCATGACAAAACCGTGACAGAAACCCACAACTGTGACAATTTGTTTCTTTGCAAATACTGATGATAGTAGTTTTTATACATGGGTGTCTGTCTTGCATACATTACTGGATCCCGAGGGAAAACGGGGGCAAAACTGCTAATAGTCATGATATTGCAATAAAACCTTTATAGATTTATAAAAAAAAAGTGAAAAGAGACTTTTAGTTAGCCCCAAGATGATGCTGCCATCCCATCAAGTGGTAGGAAAATGGTGCCTCACCAACGCTGTCTATAGTAAAAATGGGGTGCTGTTGACCTCGACTACGGATGTAGGAAAACCTCAAGTACCCCTTTTACACCAAGCTGGTTCCAGGGCTGGTGCTAGTGCTGGAGCTAGAGCCGGTTCGCGGTTGGTTCTTAAGTAAGAACCGTTTGCTTCTACACAGCTGGTGTTGGCCTGGAGCTGGCCAGAGAGCCACGTCATTACGTTACTGTATACGTCACCACCACTCCCCCTTGTTTTCATCCCCACCCTGATCAGGAAGCTGAGAGCCAAAAGCTGTTTTAATTTCAGCTGTAGCGCTGTTAATATGGCACTTTATTAAGTTTCAATATTTTTTCAGGTAAAGTAACCTTTAAGATCCCCAACCTGGGCTCAGTTTATCCAAATAACGCCTGTTATTTGAAATTTGACTCGAGAGCCGGCAGCCCCGGGGCACAGCAGCTCCTCAGCCGGCTCAACCTGCGCTGTCTTCCCGGGGGAGAAGACTGCAGCTCTGTTGAGAATTACGCTGGATGAAATAAATCATTTAGGAAGATAAATGTTGGTTTAATAGATGAAATCTATCAGTTGTAGCTACGCCTGTTAAGAAATTACGGTGCGTGTCGCCGTGTACACCAACGCAGAGCCTAGGCTCTGCGTTGGTGTAACGCGGAACCAGAACCGCGGGCTGGGAGCGGGCTGGGCGGCGTCCCCGCTGGCCGGGAACCCGCCAATCGAGTGGCAGCCTCGCGTCCAAGCGTCCCAGGGCTGGAACGCTCCCCCGCGAGCTCAGACGCGAGGCTGCCGCTCCATCGGCGGGCACGGAGCCCGCCGATGTTACTGTTGATGGATTGTATCGGAGACCACTGCTGCTTCTGTTTTACATCCATTATTAAATAAATGGATGTAATAATAAAAGAGTCTGCTAACTTAACCACCGTCTTCAACGCTACGTTGTTTAAAAACGGCGCTCTTCCGTGTTTATTCTGCTTTGGTTGTTCAGTAACACCGTCCCCAGCCCCGCCCCCAGCCCCCGACGTAAAGCGGTTGTAACGCTGGCCCAGCTCAAAACTGGTGCTACAGTAGCACCAGTTTTGAGAGCCAGGAGCCGGTGCTTAGCCTGTGTAAAACCAAAGAACTGGTGCTAAGTCTGGCTCTAGCCCAGAACCAGCCCTGGAACCAGCTTGGTGTAAAAGGGGTAAAGGATCTTCTCAATCCTGCCCATACATCCTCCACAGAGGACAGTTATAGGGCTTACATAACACTGGAGCTGAAGTCACAGAAGTGATTAAAAAGCTGCATGGTGGCTCCGGGAATGAAGATCGCCCTAAGTTCATCAAAACACTGGGCGTTGTGTGGGGCTGTCTTGGTTGGGACATCTACAACGGGTCTGTTGCAAAGGGCCATTCAGTCCCCATACAAATTGTGGGTAGTGATAGAAAGAATAAGATTGCTAGAATTAATGAGTTTCCTTCACAGGGTTACTGGACTCCCCCTTAGCAGAAAGGGTGAGGAAGTTAGTTGAGAGGTACTACAAGTGGAGCTGCTGTTACTCAACATTGAGAGGAATCCAGTAAGCTGATACGAGCAACTGGTTAGGATGTCTTCTGGTTCCCTCCTAGGGGAGGTGCTGTAGGGATGTCTGACCGGGAGAAGACCATGGACATGGGTGTGTGGCGGACCCAAATGCAGCACAACGGACCGGAGTGTTCAGTAAAAGTCTTTCTTAAAGTCAATCGCACAGCAGGCAATAGAGCAGAGTTCAGTCCTCAGGATCGTGGTAATGCTCAGAGTGGCAGAGAGCAAATACCAGAAAACAGCTGGTGTGAGCGCTGAGTAGATCTGGAAGCCGGAACACAGGACCTGAAACGCTGGTCAGTCAGAGGAAACGCCAGGCAGCCCAGGGAGCAGGCAAACAGAAACCAGAGACGCTCAGGCAGAACTTGTGGTTGGGGACAGAAGGCTGAGGTGATTACCAGGACGGAGACAGGTGAACAGGTCGGGGACAGGTAGGGTCAGCAACAGGTGATCAGTCCGGGGAAAACAATGGAAAGTCAGGCATGACACGAGAACAATCTGGCAGTGGAGTGCTAAAGTAAAAGCCCAGGGCTGATTGCAGATGTGGAGGAGGTGTGGGGGATAGGAGAAACCATAGTGGTATGAGGAGGCGGAGTTGGCAGGTGAGTGAGGCAGGTATGGAGCTGGAATGGATGTGACAACCTCAAGGACCTCAAAGACCTTGGACATGCTCCGGATATTGTATTTCTCATTTGGCTTGGGAATGCCTTGGTGGTCTCTTGGAACAGCTGGAATAGTTGTTAGTTGAGAGGTCTGAGGCTTTCTGCCTAGGCTGATGTACCCCTGACCTTATCCCAACTAAGCAGACGCTAATGGATGGATGAATGGGCATTCAGTTGCAAGAAGAAAAAAAACAAAGTAGAAAAAAATACTACATTTACTTAACCTGTGAAGTTAAATAAGTAAATATTGGTACTTGTTATGCCCCAGTCTAGGGGTGCCTAGGACACAACATGATAAGGCCGCATCTTCCCCAAGTAGCCACAAACAAGATTCAATATAAAAGGAAGTGATTTATTTACACAAAAGTAAATTAACATATAACTAGGTTGAAAAGTAACTGAAACTGAGCTACTAGGCTTCGGGGTGGACTAAGGCCAAAACCAACAAACAAAAGGGTCCTGTCTTGGGAATAGGTAGCTGACCTGTCAAACAAAAGAAAACAAATGACACAAGGCTTACCTCCCTAACTAAGATAAACAGGAGAAAATGAGGTTAACAAAATTGGCAGCCCACCCTTACTACTCACAAGTAACTAATTTCAAAACAGATTCCAAAGTTCTAAGCAAAAGGTGAGGCCGGTTGGGAGAGGAGGAGGATGAGAGTCTGCAGCCCGCTTGCAGCCCCCTGGTGGCCGCCATCTTGGCTCCTTATATATTAGGTGGTTGTCGGTTTCAACCAATCACCGCCCAGGGCATGGAACCTTCCCACCAATGACTGCACGGCTGTGGCACACCTCTATCTGCATATTAAATTAACACAAGAAAATCACAGGGCACACACACACACACACACACACACACACACACACACACACACACACACACACACACACACACACACACACACACACACACACACACACACACACACACACACACACAAGACAGACTACAAAAATACGACCACAGTCATAACAGTACTGTACACACTTTCTCTGAGACCTGGACATATTTACCTATACACTGAACCAGGACTGGAAAGCATGCATGTGTTTTGTGTGTGTACAGAAATTATAGGGGGGAAAAAAGCCTTTTCTTTTTTTTCCTAACTAGTCCAGGTGGCTTTGTTCCTTGTGGTTATTTGTGGTCCATGCCAGCAAAATAAATAAAAAGAAAGCAGAGAAAGTGTATTTACCTTAATGGACAAAAGCACTATGGGTCTATTTTGACAGGGTGAAGATAATACTGTCATTACCGGGCCTTCTCCAAAATAACTATACTATTATAACAACAACAACAGATAGTGCCATCATAACATATAAATATACCCCAAACACAAACCTACAAAGAAAAACATGCTTACACAAGAAGTAATGTAAAAATATCTAATATAAATTAGCTTTGGTCTTGCAATCTTCCAGATTACTGTGACTCCAGTTCCAATTTAGCCGTAGATGATTTTACAACATGCAACAGTAACTGTTGTTGGATGAGCTGGGTCCTCATAAGGACAGAAGACAACACAGGCTCTCAGATGCATTTTGACATCAGAGCGGTAGATGAAAATGGGGTGATATTTGGAGAAATGGCCTCAGAGGCTCTACCTCTATATGACCCTTCTATTACTCAAGAAGAGTAATAAAGGGTCTGGATATGGACCAGTGCTCTTCTTCTTCTTCCATGATTATTCTTACCGAGGTGTAAAATACATTTCAATGCAGCTTCCATGTAGTAACATGTATTTTGATAGACGTATACTGACCGAGACTGATCTACAAACTGAGCCTCAAGGGCAAAATCTGTCATTTGTGATGAAATAAATATTTTCTTTTTCTTTTCTATATGTCTTTTTTTGTCTGGATTGCAGACAGGACAGATAAACACAAACACTCTGAGTCTATGAGCCAAAAGATTCTGATCTACATTTTTGTAGCACCAATACCCTGATATGTGCCTGTCGGGGTCGCGCAGATTTTTTTAATCCAATAATTGTGTGATCAGTGAAATATGAAGTTCTATTTGAATTTTTTTTTTTTTTTAAGAATGATTTAAGTTAGGGTTTGTATCTTTATTATGTAATAAGTGCATATAAAATAGTGATATAATAAATTAAAAAATAATTATTTTTCTTTGTGGTTCATTAACAACCATGAACCAGGGTTGTATCAGTGACCAACATTCACCACCACGAACCACTCCAAGCAACAAATGGGCAGTTGGACGTGCACATATTATATTGCTGAATATTGCTGTATATTGTCACCAGTGGCAAAGCGTTGGTCTCAGTAAGAGGGGGCGGAGCATTCTCGATGATAGTCATTTTACCATTCAACAACACCTCATCCTACCCATCAAACAACACAAATTCTCACTTTTATTGAGCCAAGCAAGCCTATATGCCTCAGAAATCAGAGCAAAGTCATAAACTTGTTTTGAAGAACACACACACACACACACACACACACACACACACACACACACACACACACACACACACACACACACACACACACACACACACACACACACACACACACACACACATATACAGCCTGACAGATGTCAATCTCACAGCGTCGGCTGTACATGGCGCTGAAAACTCAGATAGACAGTCACGGCCGGGCTGAATCAGATCCATCTTTGATACAGGTTAAATATAAAATAAACACAACTGGTCTAAAATTACACAATCTATTCAGATAGAACTTGCACAATTGGTGGCTGACTAAATACTTTTTTGCTCCACTGTATATATTCACACACACACACAGAAATTATTTCGTCGTCGTCATCGAGAACAACCGTGTAGATATGTCTTCACCCTTGTGTTAAAAGGATTTATGTTAAATTTCTGGCTGCAACGGTGGACTGTGTTCTTTGGCTATTTTCCAAGGTTCTCTGGCGTCCATGTGACTATATTGATCTTGGTGGCATTATGGTTTCTCATGCAGTGCGGCATTAGGGCTCAAAGGTCACAGGCATCCAGCAGTGACTTCGGGACTTGGCCTTTACACACAAGGATTTTTTTAAGACTCCCTGAATCAAATTACAAAACTATGTAGATGTGGATGAATGGAGTTTGGCACAAAATGTTCAGCAACAATTTGTCTTTTGCTGGAAAATCTAAACCATTGGAACATAGCTATTGCTTAAAAAAAAAAAAAATAAAAAATAAAGCTTTTAATGCAGTTACATAAAGATTGTCGATTTATGGATGTAACATTTGCAATATTAAAAAAAATGCATCTCTGAAGCTTTGTGGTTGTGATTATTTTACTACTTTTTCTTAAATCTAGTTTTTCCATTTTATTCCAAACTGAGTTTAATGATTATGAAATTATCCCTGAACAGAATGGAGTGGATATGGAAAGGGATTTCATGATTGTTTTTTTTAGGTTCCTGCAAGATTTGATCTTTGACACAATATCAATATCAAGTAAATACAGGGCTAATATCAGAAATACTGATCCCCATGACCCTAAACAGGAATAAAAGGGTATAGATAATTGCCAATAGGGGGGGTGAGATACACTTGCAGTTCCTTAAGGTTCAGTATGTTGTGGGGCTATCTTGACACACCTTTTTTCATGAGCAGGTTGATTTCCCTGTAACAATTGGGGGGTATTTAATCCGCAGGGGTCAGACTGGGGCCAGATATTTTCTTCTTTTCAAGCAGCAAGCCTTTATAGTCCCTGGTTCCCAATCCTTCAGTTCTGTGAAATATTTTTCTGAGAAAGGTAACACAAATACCCTCACCTACAGTACCTCTCAAGCTCCATTAGAAAATAAAGGTGTTGCTAAACAGCCTGCTGCTTTGATGTCAGTAGTCATGAAATGTTTGAATGGTTTGCGCTGGCCCACCTGGAGAGCATCACCGTACACTTACTAGGTCCCAACAGTTTGCATACAGGTCAAGCAGGTCAGCGGAGGATGCAGTAAACATGGTACTGCACTTCATCCTCCAACACCTTGACTGCCCAGGGACCTACACAAGAATCATATTTGTAATTTTCTTCTGCAAAATGTCTTAGCTCCCCAGTCCCAGTGGCTCACCAGGCAGGGAAAGGTTGGGGAGGTTGGATAAAGCTGCTTAAAGCAGGATCTCAAGAACTGTCTGTATATGTACAGATCCTGGATGGGACAATGTTACCATATATGACGCATATGGTCTTGCCATGCACCTGGAGGCTGGTGCCAGAAGAGGAAATTCTCTATAACACACAGAAAAAGAAAAAAAACATCAATGCAGCTATGGTCAACCGTGCCATGGGGAGCTTCAAAGAAAATGTGGGCCAACTAACACGGAAAGTAGATGACATTGCACAGGCGAAAGAGATGGGTCCAATGAAATGGAGAAAAAGAAACACTGCTACTGTTATGAGAGAGCCTGGTGATACTGTGGTAGCTCAGGTGGAGGACTGATTTCACAAGAGTGATCACCTTATAGCAACACAGCTTGTGGACTGCACACTTTTCAGCACATTCAGCAATTAAGTTCCAAGTGCTGAACTGAAATCACTGCAGAGAATCCTGCTGCACTCACTGCTGCAGCTGATTCCAAACCTCCAAGATGCCTTATTTGAGACTGTGTCACTGCTAAAAAAAAAAAAAAGTCATCATCACAACACCAATGAGTCAGAGAGAAACTTTTGAACATTGAAAAGGATCAAGACATTTACAAGAAACACATCGGGCAGCAGAGGTTAAATGCACTGGCTTCACTATCCATTAAAAGTGAATTCATTCATTAATTACTGGATTTTGACAGAAGTTTGAGAAGTTTGCCCATATGAAAAATTAATTAGCATCTTTTCAAAAAATGAGCAACATAGTAAGTGACAATTTTTAATAACCCATTTATTTGTTATGCAGTAAAAACTGTTGAAACCTCTTACACAAACCTGATTTAATATGAACCCTGTTTATATTAATGGCATTCCTAGTGTGCGCCTTTGGTGCCTCTTTTATGTGGCTTATTTCAGAGTGTCCTCCAGGATAATTTGAATCTCTGGCGGAGGGTTTGTAAATGTGTGCAAATATAGCTTATGTTTATATGGATCCAGTCATACAATATCATTTACATTTTATATCATCTGAAAAAAAAAGATCATAATTCTGAAGGCATGGCAGCTTTTATTTTCGCATGGCGGTGCGCCACGATCATTTACATGTAGCCGTAGCCCTGCATTTGATATTGAGCAAATTTGGGTTGTAGGCAGAATCACAGAAAAATGAGAGGCTACATATAACTCCGTATTCTATTAGGCCCCACTGGACTTTTCATACCAGACGCCCCCAGAGCAGGGCTCCCCTTACCTGCCTTTAGTCTTTGACACAAGACAAAAACAAGCTTAACCTACCTAAAAGGCACAAGAATGTTGCAGTAGGGGGCAGACAGGAGAAGAAAGGGAGGGAAAAACCAAGCAAGCAAGCAAACGTAAGAACCCCCAGTAACACAGGAGAGAGACATACATGCATACATACATAGACAGAAGGAAAATAAATACTACTAGGGTAATCACTTAAGTGGGTGCAGGTGTGGATATAGTGAATAGGGAGCAGGTGCTGAGCACCAATCTGGAGGTTTATTTGAAAAAAACATTGGGGATTTCTGGGAGGTAAATAACAGAATGATTTCAAAAGAGCTTGGCCTTCTTAAAGAGCTGCAGAAATACCAATGCTAGGATCAGAGATGCATGGGACCATGATGGTGATTTTCAACTCATTCCTGGATTTGAAATTTGAATTTTTTGAAACAACACACTTCAAAACTGTGAAGAAAGAAAAAAAAAAGACCCTAGCCTAGGTTACCATCGTTGCTGGTGGATCGCGACGCCTTCCCAAAATTAACTTTCAAATAACTCCAAAATGTACTTACCTACAGGCTGTTATATAAATAACAATGGAAGTTACAACAAGGTTTTGGGGGTGCTGCACTTTGCTAAAATGCAGTTCTTTTTATGTATGTATCTGCTTATAAAATTGTTAGATATCATATTACAGTCTTTACTTGTTGTTTTCAGGTTAATCTTGTCACTTCAGCTGAGTTAAGAAGCTCAGTTAGACTAGTGGGGCTTTGTCTTACTGAGTGTACAGAGAAAGAGACCAGTGTTTAACCTCTTCAAGTCTCGCTTTGGCAGCTCATTCCAAAAATGTACTCGAGTTCCTTTAGCTGGATTTATTTGTTTATTCATTTTTTTAATTTTGTGTGCCAACACACCTTTAAAACAGCAAGAAAATCAATACGGTTGGTGTTTTGAATGAAACAGATTGATCAACAGAACATTTGTAAAAGACAATGAAACAAGCTGTCAGTTTTTGGTTATGGATCTTTATTGGCTTCCATGAACCATGTTTAAATAATGACAATAATGAAAAGAGAAAAAAATCAAACTTTTTGTACCTCCTTACTTGTACGTACAGTTGCTGCAGTATGCTTCTTTCTGCTCTAACTACACAACAGCCTAACACCTCTATATGAAATGAAACCATTTTACTTATGACTGATACTCTATTTCAGTCATACCAAGTCACTGTAGATCCACTCCTCACCCTTTGATTTTTTTATTCTTTGTGATTTTTAAAACTGCCTATTCACAAAACAGTTTTGCGAGAGTTGTTTAGAGGGATCCTTGTTAGAAAACATTTTAGACATTAGTTTGGAAACAAGTGTTGGGACATGTGACCTTGCAAACTTGAGATTGTAAGGTTGAATATTCATTTCCCTTGAGTGTTATTGCAAGGTATGGTCTTAGGGAAGACGTACAGTGACTAAGAATGCTGAAAACTGAAATAAAAACTCCTATCATTTTTCTGTCAGAAAAAATTAAGAAGCATCATAAATGCATACCCTCTGTGGACACGGGCTAACAAGGATCTATAACAAAACTGAACGACAATATGTAACGTTAGTCTAGCCTCCACCTCCAGAGCACGTTTCTCATCAGATTTATGTTTTTATAAAACTGGCCCGAAAGAGCTGTAAAAGTATATAAATGAAAGAGCTACTGTATATCAGTTGAATATGACCATGTTTCTATAGAAAGTGAAGACCCAGCTCATACAAAGCATCCATCTGTCTTTGATTATTTTCATGGTAGAACCAAATTAGAACAAATTAACATGTTAAATTCAGCCTGCTGACCATTCTGCATAATCTGACAGTTGCAACAGTAACAATGAAGCCAAATATTTAAGCTTTTAAACCAATCTCCACTACTTTGCTCTTCGGAAATGCCAAGGCTCAGCAGTAGTTGGGCAAGTAAGCAGAAAACTGTTGTCCTCACTGACAGTTGTGGCTACATACAGTACCTCTGCCCTACTTTTGGTAACAAATAAAGGCTTAACAACCTCAAAATAACCCCCCCCACCCATCCACTAATTTCTTTCCCCTTTCCGTTTACACCCAAACTGTTTTAGAATTAAAAACACGTTGAATTATAAAGTGTGATTAAACTCACAGCATGTTAAGAGTCAAAAGGCTTTTCATCTGAGAGCTTTGCTACACTTGAACCTGAGGTGAGTATTAACTCACACCCACTTATCCATTCCGTTTGATCACAGCAGATTTGTATTTATATTAAGTTAGATACAGTAATGTGTCCAAAACATAAAATATATTTGTTATCAGTCAAAATATCTATTGCTTTGGTGGAGGCTACACAGCCTAGACGTGTTCCCCTAACTGGAATCGGTCTTTCCAGCTTCTGACCCGGCATTAAAAGGTGTTCTGAGAGATGTGGCCATCATTTTGTCCTGGACAGTTTCAGATTGGCTCACTCGGAAGAATTTGAAGGTGGTCTGGGGCGCTTGTGTCCGCATCCTCTTCATATTCTGAAAAAAAAAAAAGCATTCTGGGATGGATTCAGGGACTAACTTCATCAGCTTAGGTTATGACTCATCAGCTTAGGCTGTGACTCTCTTTGCTCTTTAAGTTTGTGCCTTTTCTTGTGTTATATACAGGACTGTCTCACAAATTAGAATATTGTGATAAAGTCCTTTATTTTCTGTAATGCAAAAATGTCATACATTCTGGATTCATTACAAATCAACTGAAATATTGCAAGCCTTTTATTATTTTAATATTGCTGATCATGGCTTACAGCTTAAGAAAACTCAAATATCCTATCTCAAAAAATTAGAATATTCTGGGAATCTTAATCTTAAGCTGTAAACCATAATCAGCAATATTAAAATAATAAAAGTTGATTTGTAATGAATCCAGAATGTGTGACATTTTTGTTTTTTTAATTGCATTACAGAAAATAAAGAACTTTATCACAATATTCTAATTTTCTGAGACAGTCCTGTACATCCTGATTAGTGTTGTGTACTATATATATATCCTTTTGTGTGTTGCAGACCGTCATCTCGTTATTTCAGGCTGCTGCCTTTGGTAATCAAAAATAGCAACAGTTTTGGTGTCAGCAAGTATAAATTAAGTGCAGGCTTATTTGCACATAGATCCAGTTTGGAAACACTTTAGTCCTGGTTTTGAGCACACACTTTAAGCGCTGGACACTTGTAGTCAGATCTCTCAGGACACATTTTAAAGTGAGGTCTGAATGAGGCCACTTTAAGTCCTTTTCACAGTCGTTGCTGTTTCAGACCTGATAATCTGAGTTATGATTTCAGTGTGCAACATTATGTTTGTTGATTAACAAATTATTAAAGATAGAACTGATTTTTTGAGACTCCAGAATCTCCAATAATTTTTTTTTTTTGACTAGCCAACTCATAAACACGATAACTCTTTGTTCTGTTTTCTTTCTGAAATGGTTGTCTAAAATCACCGTTCTAATGTCCAGTGTGATGCTTTGATGAATTGCCTCCAATTTTTTACATCTCAGTATGGAGGAAAACGGATTCCTACCCTGTACAAAGACAAGAATTTATTCAATACTTGAAACAAAGACAGGAACATCTTTAGAAAAAGAACCAGTGAGATCACTTTCACATTGTTGCGGTAGATAGTATTTTGTACCATATTTGCACTGTAAAACGTACAAAATATCACTACGTTGTTGGCTAGTGACCTGCAATCTTATTCACAAGAACTTTGAAGCATGTTTATTTATTTACAACATACAGTGTACTCTGAAACAGTAACACATTTATAAATAAATATTGCAATCTTAACAATCTTACAGTCCTCCTTTTTTTATTGTCGGTTCGTCGTGACTCGTCACCTGAGCTTAACGAAGGTGAGGAAACATTGACGTAATATGTCCTCCTTCACGTATTCTATGTGCTATCATTCACCGGGTCAATTATGTTAGGTCTTTGTCCTCAGCCTTTCTGTCCTTCCTCACCCTCTCAAATGTCAATTTAAATAAATAAAGTACCTAAGAAAGAGGAAAAAAAAAATGAATCATATATTCTTACTCTTAATAAATCTCTAAAATAAAAAGCTACAATTTAATATTTTCCTAAATGAGGAAAAAAATAACAAGGGAGAAACATAATAAACTTTTTATCAAAAGTATTAACAAAAGGAGAAAAATATATTTAACGTTCAGCAGATGTTTCTTGAACACATATCTCTTCGTTAGATATTAATTCCACTTCCATTAATTCTGCAATGTCAGTCATCATTTCCTGGCCGTTTCGTTGCTCACACGGTGGATTTTGTTTTAATTAATCCTCATTATTAAAGTGTTCAGTCGGGCTTTCCGAAGCTCAAGCAGCTTCCTTCTCATGCGAGACACCTCGGTCCTTCCCCCGTTAGTTTACAGCCAGTATTCCGCTGTGTGTTGTAGTTCGCAAAGCTCCTACTGCTGTCCAGTCACAGATGAGGAGAGAGGTGAGGGCATCTCCAGATTGATTCTGAATACAGGGAGAAAGCAGCCAAGGTCCAGGAAATAGAAACTAAGCCTCAACGGTGGCTGGTGTCCTTTTCCTTTTTTGTAATTGTGCAAGAATAAATGCCTCTGTTCTGGATCAAAGGGAGAAACGGTCTTCTTCAACGGCGCGTTCCCTTTCAAGCTTTCAGCACTGCAGTTTGAGCAAGACTGCCTGAATTAAGAGCTGGCCAGCCCAAACTTCTGCCTGAAAAAGGACGGAATTTTCTAGTTGAGTACTTGGAATAAATACATCTTTTACAATTGAAATGTTTCTTCTGAGTAATACCAAAAGAAAATGCTTCTGTTTGTCAGAGAATTCAGTGATTCTTTGGGTAACCACTCAGGAGACTTGATAGTTCATTGAAAGGTGTATATATTAAAACTAGACCAATAAGTATTTGACAGCCAACAATGGGAATATATCATATGACGAGTTCCCACTGTCTTTGTTTAAATGTGTAATGGCTTAATAAAGGTTTTCCAATAAAACACCCTGCATGTTTAACATATGAATACAGTGATTTTTTTTTCTTCTAATCTTTCTGGTTTTCTGAAATTAAAAATTCATAACCAATGATGACCATTATTGATTGTTACACTTACATTTTCACAATAAGTGATACAAGATGAACTCATAATATTACTTGTTTGCTACTATTACTTTTAGTGTGAGCTAGTGATGACTTTCCATCGCCTAAGGGGGAGCTAAATGTAAGCATCCCCTAAACCATCTATTCAATAATATTCCTCTCATTCTCCCTCCATTAATCCATTGCAAAGGCATTAAAGGTGAATTGTACTCATTGTCCATTCTCCCTCCTGCACTCATCCTCTGCCTCTCTATTTTGCAGTTTCTTTCTCATCAGTCACAGATTGTCTTGTAGCCTCTCCATGTAGGTTCTGATTTCAGACTGACCCATGTCCATATCCTGGCACACCCACTTGATGTCATCCTCATTACCGCTGGTCACCAGGACTGAGGAGTTGCTGTACGGCCCACCGCCGCCAGAATTTTCATTGGGCATGATGGTGGCGAAAGATGTGAATTTGACACGTTTGCGTTTGGCAGCTGCAGCTGCAGCCGTGGCTCGGGGGGAATTATTCAGATGCTCAGTTTGGCCGGTGACATCTTTACCACCTGCGGTAATTGCTGAAAGGCACTGATGATGCGGTTCTGGAACAGATCTTGGCAAGGTTTGTCCATGGGTGATGCCCCTGTGTCCGCCTGCGCCGCTGCTCCTGCTAATGGTGCCCATGCCCGTGCCAACACCCATCACCAAGGTGTTTCCAGCCCCGTTCAGGAGGTACTTGTTCTCCTCGTATCCTCCCTCGCTCCGGTCGATGATGGTGGTGCACTCATCGGGCAGCCCGCCCTGACATTGGTCGGCTAGAAGGTCTGCCTCGTTGCCGAGCCACACCCAGTCATGGGCGTGGTTCATGTTCCCTCCGGCCTCCAGCACAGGGACCTGCTTGTGACGGTATCTGCAATGACATTTAGTTGAGAAAATAGGCATACTTTATTAGCAGTGTTGTGCTAGTTACTGAAAAATAGTTACCGTTACTAGTTACTTAAAAGTAATGCGTGAAGTAACTTTTCAGTTTCTTTAAATAAAAACATTATTTTAAATGCTCCCATTAATCCCCTCTAGCCTTCATTTCAGCAGGTACTGTATGGATTTACATTGTGCATCGTGTTCTGCATTCTAAACAGTCCCCCCACTTCTTCACTTCCTGTGTCAATAACGTTGGTTGCTTAGCAACAAGCTGAGAACGGCCAATGAGCTTCAGCAGCAGCTCAAGAATGGGACCCTTTGATGAATCGTTCATTACAGTCTCAGATATAACCAATGGCGGCATGTCGGTTTATAAGAATCTTTTTCCCCAGAAGAAAAAAGAGCGACAACAACGACCCATAACTATTTTCTTCTACACACACCTGCATCGCGGCTTGGGAGAAAAAGACGCTACAGAGTCGGGATGCAGCGGCTCAGAAGAGCAGGGAAATACGTGCGAGGCGGGACTGATCTCCGCAATTTGAAGCCCTCTATAGTAATTGTAAAAAGAATTTCACTTATTACGGGTTCTTTTTGGAACGTAACCCCTGCGAAAAACCAGGGATTACTGTAATGACAATATCTCCACGTTGTGAAACTCGCCTTTTCTTGGCTCACCATGACCGACATGTTTGTGAATAAACGCACACTACGTTTCCTCTGGTCTCCGCGTGTGGGCATAAAAAAGCTTCACTGTAGTCAGAAATAACGGAGTAACGCATCGTTTGGTAACGGTAATTGCGTGACTGAATTTAAAAAGTAATGCGTTAGAGTATTAGTTACCGCAAAACTAACGGCGTTACTGTAACGCGTTACTAAATAATGCGTTAGTCCCAACACTGTTTTTTAGTAAAGGTGTCATTTACATGCAAAGACATCAGTGGAGCAAATCAAAGCATGTTAGCAATACAAAATACAGCTCATAACAGGTGTTTAGTTCACAGACATTTTGACACACTGATCCATCTAAACCTTTTTATGAACTATGACTATATATGACTATTTTTTTTACCTGAAAGCAAAGCTGACACAGTTGATGAGGAAGACTAGTATCGCCAGGCAAAATACTCCCAGAAGGGCATACATGCCGATCTCCAGGTCTGAAAGTCCTCTGGTAGTCTGAGTCAGCTCACTGTTTCCCGTCCCCGGTACTTCCACTTGTGCAGGGTAGCTGCTGTAATCTCCGGTCTGGCTGGGACCCCCACCGCGGCTGCTGCTGCCACCACTGGCACCTTTGCCACCTGAGGCACGGTGGGTTACTGTACTCTTGGTTGTTGTGCTGACCTGATTAGTGGGAATAAACATAAGTCCATGGATCACTTTCATTCATTGTGGGTTCATCTCACACCCCAAATCAGACAAAGTTGGGACAATATGAAAAATGCAAATTAAAAAAAAAAATTGTCTTCTGCTTCTATGCAGACAGTGTCAAGCCAAGATAGCTCCTGTTGTTGCTTGAGTTCATTTCCTTTGATTTTTTCATATCCATTTTTCATTTGAACTGTTAGAAAAAATAAAATGTTGACAGTACAGCTATATCCAGGATCTCCATAACCTTTGTTATGTGTGCATAAGGTGGTTTTACATTGTCTTGATGGGAATTGGATGGACATCCTCGGAGGTATGTCAGTATAAAGCTTGCATTGAGTATGTTACGTTAAAATCTCAGTGTACTGTTCTGTATTAAAATGCCATCTCAGGGGTGTAAATAAGATTTGGTGAAGAATCAGAATACTTTATTAACAGTGTACCTGGGTACTGTGAGATTAGAGGTAGCATCACCTACAAGTTACAAGAAAGGCACCGATCCAACTTTATACCATCCCAAAGCATGCCTTTGGGTCTTGCTGGTGATTAAAGTCGGCACGGGCCTTTTTTGCTTTGGTTTTTTCATAAAAAGTCATCCCTTGCTCACAGTTTTATGTTGGATGAGTGACAGTTTTTTTTTTGCAACGGTGTCCAAGGGATCGGCAATCACAGTTGTCCTGCTTACATTTGTGTCCTTTCCCTTTACGAATAATGCATTCTCTAAGAAAACATTTTGAAATCCCTTTAAATCTTTATTTCAGGAAGATTACCAGCACAAAATTACCCCTTATTAATCTTTCTGTGACTCTACTGGTGTAGAGGAAATATTGGGTCAGATAGAGGAGGAAGACAGGCAGCAAAGAGTCCCAGTCCAGGACTCAAACCTGGAGTGCCTGCACCCGGGCGACCGCCTCCAAATATGGTCCCCTTGCTCAGTCGTGAGAAATGCAGTGTCCCATTGATTTTTGCAACCAGAAATACAAGAAATTAATGTGCATCAAAAAATAAAAAGGAGTTGGTGGGAAAAATAAATAAATAAAAGATGACAGTTACTCTGTTTATACAGTCTGAAAAGGCTCAGTGACTTCAACAACTGATGCACCATGTTATTACTAATTGCATTTTTCAGTGTCCCAACCTTTCTTTAATTTGGGCGTAAGATCAAGTAGTTCCACCTGAACTACTCTATCATCACAAAAAGTGTTAATATAACTTTCTTAGAAAATAATCGAAAAACGTATTTTACCGACTTGTCAATTAAAATGCAACATATTACGACACATTATGAGTGTGACCTGCTTTTTGTCACTAAGTATGATCACCTTCTGCTCCTTTAACACTTTTTCCAAGTATGTTCAGCACACACAAAAACTTTCCTTTTTGTTTGTCAGTGTATGCTGATGACACCTTTCTATATCTGTTGAAGCATATGATTTAGGAAGTCTTATATATAGTCTGCACATACTTAAATTAAAATTATACCGAAGATTTAACAGATGCCAGTTGTACAGTGTGAGACGTGATCATCTTGTACATCTGTTAAACTCATGCAGTGTATTTAGAGCCTCAAGGCAATTAAGTGTCAACAGTGTCCCCACCTTCCTCATAGCTCCTTCCTCTCGGTCCACAGCTGCGCTGTTGGTCTTCCACTCCCCTCCATCTTTTGTCTGTTGATCACTGGTGCTGTTGTCCAAGCCTCCCCCGTCCTCCTGTCCACCTCTCTCCTCACTCTTTGCTCCAAACTTAACTACCACATTACCGACTCCGGAGGCCAGCACACTTTTCCTTTTGGATTTCTGGCAAGTTTCAGAGATAACCATCTCAACACGGACTAGAGGCCCCTGTCCATCACCCTCCGCTACTATAATTGGCCAGTGCTGGTCCTAATGGATAGACACAATGGAGACATGAACAATAATGGCTTATAAGGCAAGTTATGCTCTGAGCAGAATTACCTGTTATTCATTTATATATATATATATATATATATATATATATATATATATATATATATATATATATATATATATATTGTATACAGTATACAGTATATCATGTTATTGCAAGATGACTAGATTTGTGATCAGTGAAGTTTTAACCTGATTGGTTATAGAGATGATGCTCTCGTCCAATGAGACAGCTGAGAGGAGGAAGTCCTTGGGATCATAAATATCAAGAGGAGTCACCGAGCCATCACTGTACTGGATCCACGCACTGAACGCAGCTTCCTGGATTAGAAAAAAAAGAAAATGAAGAAAAAGTATGACAATGTTCATGCAAAGTGCAGAAAGCTGAATGAGTGCTATCTCAGTTTAGATTTTCTTTGACTGCTTCCCTCCACTTACTGCCTTGATTTGACTTTTTTGTGACCATAAACCCAAGACAAGACAAGAAAAGAAACCCAACTTTCTTGACATCCTTTTTCTTTTTATGTGAGATTAAAGTAGCACAATCTTCTGCACCAAAGACAGACTGCTGCCATGTTTTTGATTGAAATTGTGACACATTTGGCGTATTACAGCGCTTCCATTCCACAGACACAGTAGCCACTATTGTGGATGTAAAATGTTTATGATGCCTCTGTCTTTTTTCTCGCCATTGTGAGCATAGGTGTGGTAGTGGCGGGAAAAGTGGAGCTGACTACCTAGGGCCTGAGTAGGGAGAGGGCCCCATCCAGATTTTTATTTTGAATGAGTTGGGCCCTCCAATTAATTGGTGTCATAAAGTATTTGAATAAAATATTTATTTCAAATCCATTGATAACATCAACTGAGAGAATTCATTTTATGTCACAGTCCGCCCAAGATATTCTGGGAGCCCCCTCTTAGAGGCGCAAAATGGTTTAGTCCGCCTGACAGCTACCAGCGCCAAGTGAATTAGTGCCTGGATGTGAGTTGTTTACCTTAAATTTAAGGTTAGTTAGCCTTTTGGTTCAGTGTGTGTGCTATTGTCTACTAACACAGCAGAGCTGAAAGTGGAACTCCCTGCTGAGAGAAACCCCTTGAGCCCGGGAGGCCCCCAATTGGGTGCCGACGGTGATCAAAGCAACACCGCATCTTTCGGGTTCAAGCGGGAAACAATAAAGCGATGCGGCACATAAAGTTAACCAGCAGCGCCCAGGCTAGAATCCTATATATATAAGTCCTATTTACATTTTCCAAACAACAACAACTCAAGAGCCTCAGAAAATAGGTCAGTTTTTTTTAAAGGGTTAATAAATGCTCCTACTAGCATTATTTCTACTGCACATATCAACATGTAAATAGCCTACCAATATCACTATAGACTGAAGTGCACACTAGTAATATATTAATTGAGCAATAAAGCAATTTATTATTTTTATCTGGTAAAAAGCGCTTTGCTTAAAAGCTATTGTCAATGCTCACCCAAGCCAATGAATAATGATGTTAAATAACTGAGATCTCAATATCCATCCAGCTTTGGTGGCTTGACAATGGAGTTTTACTGAGAAGTAACATGTCGTAGTGTCCTACTGTATATCCACCTGCTATACGGACATCCAAACAGTTGCTCATGCAACACCTTTTCTCATAAACATATTTTTTTCCTGAATAGTTTTTTATCGTTCAGTCTTCACCTCTTTTATTAAAGTATAGCGGAATGTCTTGTAGATTTCTCCATCCACCATCTATTCCATGGGTAATAGCAGAAATGTGGACATCATTTCTTTTTTTTTGTCAATAAATGACCCAACCTGATTAATTTTCTTTGGAAACCTTTTCCTTGCAATCATGTATTTTTCTAAGACTAAAATATAGCCTTGACATAACATGCCAGAAACCAGCTTTCAAGATTCATGAGAACTAATTTAAAGATGTTTGTATTTTATTATAACCTTTAATTTCAACATTTAACTGTCATTGCCTTGCGTCCCTGAAGTATCTAATTAAAAAAAAAGTTATTCTAAATATCTTGCTCTTACTTTTCCTCTCCGAAGTTACATCATCTCTACAGATGAAATAGTGAATTATGTGCATAACAACAAACAAGCAAAGAACCAATAAATGATACATTCTTTCTGTTTTTTTAACGCACGATTAGAGCTTGTCTAATTAGCAGTAGAGCAGACTATGATTTAGACCTTTATTTAGTGAAAGAAAAACAGGGGATAAAGAGTAGAAAGAATTGTGGAAAAACTTGTGAGGGATGAGAGCTCAAAATATTATGACGAAACCACCTCTGGCAATACGACTGCAGAACCAAGGAGATTATGTGACACTGTCACCTAGCAGGAAAGTGTGCGTGTATTTGGCATCTTGCATTGCTTTGTGTTTAGGGGTATGTAAGCATGTGGATGATGATGATTTTTCTGTTTTTTTTTCATAGATATTTTATTTTTTATTCTTATTTGAGGTGTGTTTTGACCTGGACTTCAGAAAAAAATATATAAAGGAGATTTTTCGGTGGTTGTGCCTGTGGTGTCCTAGTCGGAAAATTACAGACGCCGAAATTGATTATGGGGGAGAGAGCAGTGGGCTGATGCTCGCAGCATAGAATTACTATTTAAGTCCAATGATAACAACCTTTGGGGTATTACCATAACAACATATTGGGCTTAAGATGTAGGCCCTCACTTTATACGAGTGAGACAGGGAGTGTATGTGTGTGTGCGATGTCTGTATTGTTGCTGAGATCTTGCAAATATAGCAATATCTTGAGCTGTCTATGTGGAAATGTCTCTTATATAATGAGAAATATATGGGGAGCATGAAAAATATGAAATTAATTGTATGTATGAAATTAGACCTCACATGTCTGATGTTAATTGATACAATGTAAATACAAATTTATTGATCTACAACTAAATGTTCACACTTTCATAATATGTTACATTGTCTCAACTTGGTACAAAAGCAAGTTTCCACAACTATGCAGGGAGTGCTTGTATATCTGTTTGTCCTAGATCAACATGTCTGTCCTTTTATTCCAAACACTGCACATTCATTTACATACATCACTACACATCACACAGTCACCACACTGCACCCATCACTGTCTTTTCCTGTCCGTCATTTCTGTTCTTTTGTGTCTCACTCAGTGATTTTATTCCTCACACACACAAAGGTCATCTGTTGCAAGTTCAGAATGCATATATATGTTACTTTAAGGTTTTGCCAAACAACAGAACTGTTCAATTCAGTTTAAAGCCACACAGTGTAGTAATACCCCTTTGAACCACATGGGGGACATATAGAGACGCTATGATGACAAAAGAAGCACTTAACACTTAACTGGCAATACCATGCTCATGAGTGGAGACACTCCTGTGTGTAATAAATATATCTATACAGTCTTGTACGTGACAGTCTTGACAATCTTCTTGTGTTTATGTTATGTTTATGTAATAATTGCTCGGGGGTCATGTTCTCTGGAAAGCGCCTAGAGATAACTTCTGTTGGAAAAGATGCTACATGTATATAAATAAAACTGAATTGAATTGAAAACAAATGTAATACCACTTTGTTCCACTAGAGGTAGATGTCACTGATATACTGTCACCATGTGATAACAAGTAGTATTATTTATTCTAGTACATAGATGTTCCTGTGTGTGAGCATTTTTAAACACTTAAAGTACCTCCTACCTGTTTCAGTGTGTGCAGCAGGTCTGAAGCTGTTGTTGTAAGTTGTATAGCCTGGTAATTTCCTGGACTTGCCGTCATACTGAGGGACAAAGATGTAACCAGCTGGACTCCGAGGTCTGTGATTGTTACCTGGACAAACACACATGTCATTATTAGGACCAAGCAATGAAACATTCAACTCTACTACTCCTACTGGAACTCCATTTTGGTGGCTCGCTCAGACAAGGCAGGTTGCTTGTTTTAGAAGATCAAGGTAGATCAATATGATTTAACAATGAAGAATAATTAGAACTGAGTGTAAATCAACTCTGGGATTGGTGATGCACCTTTTGGAAGTAGAATTAAAATATTGATATACTTTGTGTAGTAATTAAGGAATGGCAGAAACCATGATATGTCAGCCACATTAAATCTAGATCATCAAATGACATAAAAACTGTTATGACCAATAACATTAATGGCCTAGATGCCATGCATAGGTTCATTTTAAATGAATCATTAAAAGTGATAGTCAGACATTAGGTGTGTTTCCATTAGCAGGGATTCTGGGTAAACCCGCCAGACAGGAACCTCTAAAAAGGCCGAACCCTCCTCAGCGTCTTCAGCCGACGTGTCTCCATTACACCGTAGCGCCACACAAGAACCACTAACCGAACAAACACTGCTGCCATGTGATGGCAGTAATCCAATTTATTTCCTGTCCACAAATGTTTGAAAACAGTCAGAAGCATAAAAGGAGACTAAAAAGAAGAATTCAGAAAAATAACAGAGAGGAAGAAACAAGTAAACAGAAAAGGAAGATTTTTCTTGTGTTCTTCTTAATTGCTTTTATAACATACACCACTGTGGTAGCGAGTGTGATTAAAAGAAAACCCCTTGCTGGATTTCTTCATTAGTGTAATATCCCAACAAGCCCTTACAGACACTTGGTCAATCTGTTTTTGTTTTATTTTCTCTAGTAATCTCCATCTCTGTCCAGTGTACTTGCAGAAAAATAGTTCTGGTCCAAATGGTACATATGATTTGTGTTCACATATATATGTTCACATGAGTTAGAACTTAAGTTAGTAATCCTGATCTGCAGAGACCCTCTCCTCTGCCAGTTAGTTGCTGTAGGCCAATCTTGAGCACTACTACGGGAATGTTTTCCGCCCTTTAAAGGTTCCTGGAGGCCACTTTTGCAGGGCCGTTCTTGATAAAGGAGACACGCTTCAACTATCCCTCCCTGGAAAAACAACCTGGAACCCCCACTAATGGAAACACACCTACAATAATTGAGGAAAGCAAAATGCATGATGAAACAAGGTATTACTAACATTCTAAATAAACTATACAACTAAACAATAGTAATTAGTGCAAGATGTGAATGGCAGTGACAAACATGAAGTGGTAGAGTTAAGGTCAAAATGATTAACTTGATGAAATCAAACGAACAAATAAGCAACCAAACAAAACTCTTAACTTTTCCATGGCCATGACTACAACCTAAAGTGTTCATAGTTTGGTTTCAAATGGACGAAGATAAATCTCCACTGAGCTAAATGAATATTACTCACTGATGTGTTCAACTGAAACAACAACAAATAAAAAATGCCAGGTAAGAAATATTTAACTTTTTAACTATTAATAACCTGTAATGTATCATTTGTGACTTACAACTGACAACTATCTCTCTTTCCTGGTTAGTTGTTGGTTCATATTTATTTTGGCCCATTCTTCATTGGCAAATAGTTCCATGTCCTCCAAGGTTTTCAAAACATTAACCTTGAGCTCTCAATAGCGTTTACTCCAGGACTTTGATGTTGGTGTCCTTGAAAAACATCCAGACAAATTAAGATGTTTGTTTTTGGGTCATTGTGTTGTTGAAAACCATGGAGCAACTTGGTAGCAGATTTCTTTGTACTGTATTATTTCTTGTGATCCCATGAACAAGATTTTCTGTACTTGAAGTAGCAAAACTGCCCCATAGCATCATGCTCTGTACACTGTGTTTCACTGTAAAGGACTGCGCTTTTGGCTCAAAGGCCTCTTCCTTCACTAAACAAGACCAGCATCCATGTTCCCAAAGATCTCAGGTTTGGTTTCATCACTTTTCAAAACTTCTCATGTTTCAAATGTCAATGGGCAAACTTCAGTCTGGCTTTGGTGTGCTACTGTTGGAGTCCAAGCTGACTTCTGTGCTCTTTGACATAGTAACTTAGGGTGCTTTCACACTTGTCCCGTCTGGAGCAGTTGTTCCGGAACAGGGAACATTTCCCCCTAAAGATCAGTTCGTTTGGTATACGTGAACACAGCAATCTCGCTTGGATGCGGCACAAAACAAGCAAGCCTAGATCACCTAGGAGAGGTGGTCTTGGCTCGATTCCATTCGAGATCTGGAGCGGTGCGTTTTTTTTGTAGTGAGAACATAATCGACACAGCAACCGACAACTCCATTCATTTTGTATGTGCTACCGGCGCAAGGAGAAGAGTCGGCGCAGCTTCCACCACCTCCTCTCCTACTGGACGTTCCGAGGTGTTGTCACAGTGCGGCACAGTGAAATAAAAAAATGTGAAATTCGAGCAGGGTTTGCGCAGCGCAAACGCCGCGGCAGGCGCCCTCTCGCCCGCCGCCGAGCTCGGCAGCAGAGCGGTCCGCTCTTGCGCTGGCAGCACATAAATGAATGGGATCGCCGGCGGCGGTCTGCGCTTTGCACCCTCTCTGTGAAAGGGGCTTGTTGTTTATCCTGGGGGGCGGAAGAGGAAACTCCTTCCGCGCTCATTTCTGACCAATCAGAGAACAGTTGGTTCTCATGGCATTTGCTAACAGCTTTGAACCGCTACAGACGTTTGTCTTGTGAACACAAACCCCACAAATGAGAAACGAAACAACTGTATCGATTCAGCCCCTGAATCGGAAAACAAAACAAACGGGCCACAGGTCTGATAGCACCCTTAACTTCTTCACAAGAGGAGTCTCTCAGTCAAGTGCTGAAATGACCAAGGCCCTGCTCATGGAGCCGTTTACAGCAAGATAAATGCTGACTCGCTGCTCAGGTGTGGTTTGAGGGCAAGACTCACTTGGAGACTAATAAAAAAGAAAAACTTAAATATATTTTATATTCAAAAGTGGACGAAGTAGGGGCCCTAACACAGAGATGTTTTACAGAGTTTCATAGGAAATGTTCCACAGTTCCTAATTTTGATCATGATTGTATGGAAAGTAACATGGGCATGTACTATATACGACATGAAATATGAGTACTACACTACATAACTTCTCTTTTTTGTTGTGACATGAAATTACTTGACAACATTTTGCAACATTATTCAATGCATCTGAGTAATTTAGATTCACTGTGCAGAGGTGTTGACAAAATATGTGTCACACTTAGCACTTTGCAAGTTGTTTCCTATCACATATTAATATAAGTATCGTCACCTGATAAAACCTGGGCTCTGGGAATAAAACATTGTTATTGTACCTTTTCATCCATCACTGTTACGGTCTTCTCAGCCAGGATAGAGTCAGACAGTGGGGACATAACCTGCAATGGATGTTCAAAATAGAATATCAAAAGCAGCGTACTGGAGGACCTTCCATGACACACTGGCCCATTTCCTCACGCTGCTCTCTTTACTGTTTTTGCATTTACTGTATGCATCGTTATATATTGCATTTAACGTTGTTCCCTTTTGTGTCTCTAAAGTAGATGCTGGAACGACTCTCCAGCTAAGATTCAAACCTGGAACCTTCTACCTCTGAGCTCTTTGAGTGTCTGAGTTATTTTTGCTATTATTTACTTAGTGATTCCTAGCCTTTAAAGTGAAAGTCAAATTTCCAATGTTTTAGGTGGGGGAGATAGTAATAAAGCACACACGTACAAACTGAGCATGTGTCAACACTATGCAGAATGTTTTGCAACTGTGTCTTCAACACATACAAACAGACAGAGACAAACCCAGATGCATGGCAGCTGATGGGATTGTCTGAGTAAAGAAAATACAGCTTTGGGAAAACTGTTGCTGTCATTTCGTATTGCAAAGTAAAGCACAAACTAAGTAATAAAAAAATGTGCAGACACAAACAAGCACTCAGTTTCATCATCTGCCCCTTGGCTGCGCTCCTGTGTGTCAGCATTCAGCTAAGTCAAGCAGGCCAGGACCAAAGATGGCTAAAACTACAAGGGGGTAGATGAAAAGAGAAGAAAGTGTAAGTGAGATTGCGAGCAAAGTGAGATTAATAAATGGAGAAGGTGTCAGAAGGGGAGAGACAATGACAAATAGAGGGGGATAGAATGTGAGAGAGGGCCAAAAGGAGGAACATGATAGAGATTGGGGTACAGATGGAGAGAAGGAGGAGAAGACGAGCAGTGACAGACATTAGGAGCCCTGTGTTGTAGTGTACTCCTCCGCCTAGCGACATGAGGACAGGCACATCTGATTGGTGTACAAAGAAAATCTCTCAGTGAACATGTCGGCGTGTCAAACTCAATCCCACCCTCAGCGAGGTAACAAAATGCAATGATTGACGTCTCTGGGATTGCTCTTCAAGTCTGGGTGAGAAGGAGAGAGGGGAAAATGTAGAAAAGAAAGAGAGAGGGGGACTGGAAGAAGAATTTGGGCTTAGGGAAACTGAGCTGGGGGGGTAAAATTGAAATGTCAAACTATCAAATGATGGCTGTCGACTCTGGCATCTCAGTGGGAATGCTGGGTAAATTCTCCCTTCTGGCTCCCTAAGAGCGCACAGCTGTGTGTGACTGTGCATCCGTGTGTGAGTGCGTGTGTGTGGGTGCATGTGTGTCCCGAGTTGTTTAGATGCAAACACACTCTCAGCTGTTTCCAAAAATCTGCCAAAAAATCCCTGTGTGTACTATAGACACGAAGTAAACTCCAACCTATTTAACAAGCACTTTAACTCGCAGTCATTCAAAAACACTATGTATATGAATGAATACTAAAGGAAATACTGAACCATAAAATATGTTTTGGTTGTATTGTTGTTCTGGTAATGTTAAACAAAAAGCTCTATTTTCAAACTTGACCAGACTCAATTGAATTCGGCCGGTTGTGTTCAGCGTGTACATGTACTGTTTAATTACTGAACATCACACCATGTCGGGCCCAAATCCCCAACAATTAACTGCTGGTAATTGTTTAACAAGCTTAGAGAGGGGTCTTAGTTCTTCAGGAGAAGAAAAGAAAGAGGACAGGGCACCTGAGTGCCAATTACAATTGGCTTCAGATTATTAGAAAGCTGCAAACTTCTATTTTGAACATCTCAAAGATACTACTGAAATCCTGCAATAAGCTGAGGGAAATTACTCAGACACAAGAGCGAGTTCTTCATTTCCGAGTGATAGCAGCCAACATACTGTAGTTTGTGTACGGACTTGGGGACTTGTTTCAGTGCCTACCTGTATAGTGGTGATCCCCAAGTCACGTCCAATTAGGATACCTCCATCTACTAGTCTGGCAATGCGGGGATTCTCCACCTGTAAAACATGGAAACAACCGTCAATGAAAGCTTTTAAAGGAACTATTATGACACATGATTCACTGATAAATAACAAACAAATATTAAATTAAAGCTGCAAGCAGCAATGAACGGGCCCTCGCACGCTGGTGCACGTTCAGGCGTACTGCAGTGGAAGCTTGTATGACTCGCATGTAGATTCTTCAGGCCTGGACATTTAGCGGATGACATCACCCACGACTCTCTATGTAAAACCATTCAAAAGTTATGGTAGAAAGTAGGCAATAGTAGTAATCGTCGCAGGATCGAGACGCACATTTTGATGTATAACACACCTGGGTGCACGTTATGGTTCGGGTGAAGAAACGGCCAAAGAAATGGCATAAATTGCGCCAAAATCACACGATTAATTCAAAATGGCCGACTTCCTTTTCGGTTTCGGCCATGGCGCCAAGAGACTTTTCTTTAAGTTGCGACATGATACAGGTGTGTACTGATTTTCGTGCATGTACTTCGAACCCTTTTGTGGGGCTTGAGGCAGAAAGTTTTCTAGGGGGCGCTGCTGAGCCATTAGGCCACGCCCATTAATGCAAACAATTAAAGGAGCCGTCTGTAAGAAATGGCCAAAACTGGTACTGCAGTGACTTTCAAAATATTGTTGAGCGGCGTGTACCCTCCCCCTCCTCCCCCCGACCAGAGGTTGCCAGGTTGGCTGCAGAATGCAGCAGGAACGTAGGCTGCCATGGCTGCGATAATTAGAGCCGAGCTGGCAACCCGGATGCCGAAACAATACTGACTTGGTGATTGGGAGATAGGTGGAGGGTGGAGCTTCAGAAACAATACTGACTTGGTGATTGGGAGATAGGTGGAGGGTGGAGCTTCAGAAACAATACTGACTTGGTGATTGGGAGATAGGTGGAGGGTGGAGCTTCAGAAACAATACTGACTTGGTGATTGGGAGATAGGTGGAGGGTGGAGCTTCAGAAACAATACTGACTTGGTGATTGGGAGATAGGTGGACGGTGGAGCTTCAGGCCAATACAAAAAATGACAACATAAACATCAGTTGAGGGCTGCAACTCCTCTTTTTAAACTGGAATATCCTGGCTTGAGTGCTGTTGTCAGTGACATAAGTATTTGAAATGAACATGATTTTTAAATGTCTGTTGACATATCGGGGTCATTTTATTATTCGTTTTATTATTGCTCTTACATACAGCTCCTTTAAATATCAAATTTTTCGCCAGGCCTGGCTTGCATGCAAAATTTGGTGACTTTTTGGGCACGTTTAGGGGGAAAAAAAGGCCCTCATTTCGTCGGAAAAATAAAAATTAAATAACGAGAAAAAAAAAAGAAAATTCCTACAGATACAATAGGGCCTTCGCACTGTAAGTGCTCGGGCCCTAATTACAGATTTAATCAACCAAAAACAACTTGCTGACCATGTATAGGTGGATTGTTGGCCTCGCTGTTTGACCCTGCTACCAATCTTAAGCCATCTTCACACTACATGATTTGCAAGTCACTGAGCTAGCTGTTAAAAATGGTCAAATTGGTGAACAATCACCACTCTCTGTTAGTATTCAGTTACGTGTGAACCACAAGAGGATGCATCAAAGAGGCTTGCAGAGACCTCACCAAGCTAGGTCCAATACCAAACTGATATCTGGCATACTAAATATCTGGACCTGTTGCTCATTTTACATCTAAGTTACAGCCAATGAGAGAACAACGCACGGGTGAGGTCACGATGAGGAAGAGGAACCTGCAGAACAACAAAGGATGCTGTGCAACGTTCATTATAAACTGCCCCGCTCCTGCATTGTCACGTCCCTCAGTATTAGGGGTAACAATATATCGTGCCACGAAATTTTGCGATACAAAAACGTCACGATACGTGTCGTGGAGGTGACAAACTGTAGCGTGATATTGGGTTATTAATATTAATCTATTGTGTTTACTAGTAACATCCTATTGGTGCAGCGGGATCACGTGACGACCACGCCTCGACCCGCGGACCAAAATCTGACTACGCTCAGAAGAAACTAGTACCGTTTTGCGTCCAGATCACGGGACTCTTGCAGGGTTTTGAGCTCTGAACTTTTACTTATAAGGTGAGCAGGAATAAATATTTTTTATGATGTAAAGATTGTGTCGTTCCCAAAGGTGGGAGGATGAAACGATAACAGGGTTCACCTTACGGCCTCAGGCTGGAGCAGGTGAAGCTCTGAGCTCTGGCACAAGCTAAATAACAGTCATGTTGCATTTTGAGTTTGGGACTTTTCATAGATTATTTATTTACTTTTATTTAATTATTTAATTTTAGTTGTTAAATTTCTGGAAAAGAAAAAAGTCAAGTCATACATGAGAGAAACTATTCAGTTTGTGGCAAAATATTTTTACTTGTATGAAACTGAAGATGCATAATCCATACCCTTTAGTTCAGTTTGTGGAAAATGGTTGGCCTGGCTTTCTCTTTAAAACTTAAACAGTTATAAAGCATTACAAACTGTAACAATAGGGCAAACGCACAGCAATGTTTTGTATTTTGTGTTTTTCAAATAAAAGACAATTTTTTCCAGTCATATGTTCCTCATTCAAGGTTGTTAAAAAAATACTGCTATAATATCGTATCGTTATTGTGACCTCAATATCGTGTATCGTACCGTATCGTGAGATTAGTGTATCGTTACACCCCTACTCAGTATTCACATGATCAGGTTCACTTTATAGGGTGAATTACACATCAATATTTGCTGTACTGCAGGTTTCTTTTACATTATTTCTATTCTATTCCTACCTTATTTCTTCCCTCTTCCTTCCTCAAATCCCACCAGCTCTTCTTTTCTACACACCCGGGACACATCTAAAGCAAATTCCTTAAAGTGCCATCGTGTTTTTTCCATTTCTGTAAGGAAGGTTTGGTGCATAGGTGAGACCGTGCGCACATTCTTGGATACTTACCTTTAACTGGTCCATGACCAAATGAGTGATATCAGCTTGCCAGTCAGCACCCAACATGTAGACCATCTCCCCCCCGGGGTCAGAGGGTTCTGCTACGAAATGGGTGAGGACTCGCACCAAAGCGTACTGGTACTGAAAAGTGAAGAGGAATGACACATTTAGATCCAAACGTTGAATTTTAGTTCAAGTAGAAAAAAAAGTAGAGCACATTGATGAACTACACCAGGGGTTCTTAACCTTTCTGACCTTGGGGCCCAATTTTTTCAGTACAGAGTGGCCCGGGGCCCATTAAATATAAACACTGTATAGCAGGGATATTCAACTAAAACTTTAAGAGGTCCATTTAGAGAAAATTTACTCAAGCGAAGGTCCAGAACATCATAATATACATATATATATATATATATATATATATATATATATATATATATATATATATATATATATATATATGTATGTATGTATGTATGTATGTATGTGTGTGTGTGTGTGTGTGTGTGTGTGTGTGTGTATATTCAAGTAGCCTCATAGTTGTATCAACATCTGCATCTGACTGTTATATTAAAAAAAGTACATATTTGCCAATTAACATGTTTAACTTGAATTAAACATATTTTTTCTCTTAAAAATAAAGTAGATTTTATTTTATTTTTCAAGTGCTCTTATTTTATTTCTCTACCAGCAGTTTGAATTTCCCCTTTTCTTTGTTAATTGTCTCAACACATTTTTATGCTAAATTAATATAAACACATCTTAACAATTTAACAGTTTTGCAGTTTTTCTTTCTTCCCCTCTTATAATCTTATGCCCCCACTTTCTGTTGTTCAGTGAGAGAACTGAGCTTTAACTTCTCCTGTCAGGACTTTAAATCTGGGCTGGATGGTGTCAGGTTCTCATATGCATGTGGAGGTGCTCATTGATGAGCCTGAAACGATATTTAGTTTTAATTATGTTCACTGTGGAGAAAGCTGCTTCACAGCTGTATGTGGACCCAAACATGTTTAAGATGGTCAGTTTATTTTCTGTGACTTCAGTTCAGACTTGAGTGGATATGTTTGATGAAAAACTTTGTGTTTTGTTTCAGTGGCGTTTCACTTTCGCACTTTGAACGCCACGGTCTCTGAACGTATGAGACACTGGTTTTGTCCCAGTGGGAAGACTGAACAGGATGAATTTGTCCATTCCGGGTTGCATATTTAAAAATACAGCGAGGACAAAACTTAGTTTGATTTTACTTTAAGTTATTTACATTAATAAGTTGTCAGGACTCAGTGTGTCGGGTTCATCCGAGCCTGATCAGCTGCGACGGGCACAGCCCGCACCGCAGCTCTCTGGCCGCTGCAGCAGTTACTTTCCGATGCTTTTTCGAAAGCCCCAACAGTCCAGTCCAGCAGACACGACAGCCCACGCATCTACATCTACCATCCTTCAGCAGTAACGACGGAGCCCACCGCCCGAGCGGCACCGACCTCCCCGGCCGCGGGGACGCGCCGGGATAAATGATCACGCCGCGCTCGCTCGCTCTGGGCGCAGACCCAATTAATCGATCCCTAATCCTGGCGGATCTAAACCTACTCTGTGCAAAATGAAGGATTTTCTCTGTAAAGACACACCATTTCTCTTACTATTACACGTACAGCTAGCTGAGTGTCTTCTTCTCCTCATTTGGTTGCGAGTTGCTATGCAATCCCGCGGCCCTCGCGGCCCACACGTACAAAACTTAATTTTTTTTGGCGGCCCACTAGATGGCGCTCGCGGCCCAAGTGTGGGCCGCGGCCCTATGGTTACGAATCACTGAACTACACTATCTCACTATTTCAAAGGGCCTGTATTATGCTAATTTACAATATTACATTTTAGAATGAAGAGAACAGAAGAGGAAGAGAACAGAAGAGGTTTACAGGTACAAAAAACACGATTTCAGACCATCATGTCCGCTGAGACTGGTCATGTGATTGTTATCATCAATGAGAGGTAGATTCTTAGCAACAAATATGGATAATTCAACCTAAGTCAAGATATACATAAAACATTTGATAATTAGTGTGATGACTCTATCCAAGGCTTGTGACATTGAAAAGATGATTGAAGAACTTGCTGTTAAAAGTGTTACATGAAATGCCATCAAATAATACCTGAAGGGTGCAACCTTTGCCCTTCCTGTCATCATCTTCATCATCCTCGCTGTCTCTGGTGGGTCTGGGAGGACAAGAGATAAATGAGATAGAAAAAAAGGAAAAGTGGGATTAGACAGTAATTAAAAGTCTTTTTAATATTCTATGCTCCGCCCCAGCTAATCTATTCTATAAACGTTCACTTTATAATCCATGTGTACTTTATTTAAAATCCCCCTTTTTTTACATTCATCAAACTGTCTTAGTGAACAGTTTTCTTTATGTTATGTTAGTGGACTGTGTGCTATTGTTTGGTGAAATGTCATGCCAATTATTTAGGATCAATTTTGTGGTCTTCATGCAGAGACCACCTATAGTCTGAGAAATTCAACGGATATGAACATTTATTTATTTATTTAGGTATTGGAACACCCATTCTGACCAAAAGTGAAACATCAATATTATTTTGGGTGTGTTGAGCACATTAAACCGTCTAGTATTTATGATCCTGCTTGACTCTATGATAAAAAATAAAAATAAAAACACTTTTTTGATATGATAAACATACTCTAAGTGTTGATACAATGAGAATCTTCATCTGTGAACAAGTAAAGAAATTCATGTGTAGATATTTAGAACTTGGTTTTATCAGTCTCTGAAGTAGCAAAAAGATGCTGAATGTATTTCTGAAGGAGCACAATGTGACATTATTGATGAACGTCCCTGCAGCAGTCCCTCAATCTGCAGTAACTATCTGCAAATCGTCTCTATTCTTTGCCACTGTGCATTTCCTGATGAAATGTGTTTAATCTAGATACATGTCTTCTTTCTCTTTATCAGGAAACGATACATTAACAATGTGTGGAGAAACTAGGAATACAAGCTCAGCGTCGTGAAACTAAACAAGCTTCACAGAGCTGCACCGTACTATGAGCATTTCTTTTTGTGATAATCATAATGTTTTTGGAGGATAACATCAGTTCTTCTTGTATAAGGATACATATTATGCCCATTTTCAAAGGTTGAAAAATGTCCAGATAACTGAATACATTTGTGAAACGTTTTGGCTAAAATACAACACAATTACTGCATGAAGCTCACTCTTTAGCTGTATCTTTCAGGGGGAGGAAAGTTACAAACCACACTCCCCTCCACTCTCTTTCCTCTGTGCTGCTCCTCTTCTGATATCAATGTTGTAGCATTGTGTGGTCAACTTTTCATGAACACCAGATGTGGCTAGGTGTGGTTTGGTTGCTACAGTATAAATGTGGAGAAGCTGGATGAAACTAATCTGATCTGACTAATGGGAAAAATTAAATCCACAATCTGCACAGCGACTGTACATGTTCAAAAACTAAGGAGACAAATATGGTGACCAGATTTGGAAATACTGGAATAGAGTTTATAGTCACTTGAAACACCCAGATTTACACATTTCAACCCATACAATGTGACTCTTTTCATAATATCCCCTACAAACATGTTTATGTACAAGAATAGTACAAACAATGTTTAATGCTTAAACTATGAGAATCAGGACAACTATAGAGTGCAAAGCAACTGAATGAACAAACAGGACACGTACTGTACACTGCAAAACCTCAAAATCTTACCAGGAATATTTGTCTTATTTCTAGTTAGAATGTCTAATTTTTAGTCAAAAAATCTCATTACACTTAAAACAAGAGTCATCACCAGAAAAATAACTTGTTATTTGACAATTTCCTCCTGTTTCAAGTAAATTTTCACTTGAAATAAGAAGAAAAATCTGCCAGTGGGACAAGATTTATCTCCTCATTACAAGCAAAAAGATTTTGTACCACTGGCAGATTTTTCTACTTCTTTTAAGTGAAAATCTACTTGAAACAGGTGAAAATTGTTGTTTTTTGAGTCTCGTTTTAAATGTAATGAGACTTTTTTTTTTTTTGACATTTTAACTAGAAATAAGACAAATATTCTTGTTAAGATTTTGAGTTTCTGCAGTGTAACTTCAGCTGTGTGTCACTGCTGTCACTGCTATTCCTGAAGATGTTACTGTAAGGGAGCAGTAATGACAGTAAAGCTTTGATAGCTGTCATCAGTACAATCATGCAGACCTTCACCTCAGAGGTAAATTGAGACAGGCAGGAATAATGTCTGTATTCTTCACTGCAGTATTCAATAAACATACCCGCTACAAACATATGGCTGCTGCAGAAAAACCTCCTTGGTTGCCTTTGCAGCCTGTTTTTTACATCATCGTCCATCTGTACTGAGAAGTGCCATCTAATAAGCTTTAGTGTGCCGTTATTTTGAAGATGTCCAGGTGAAAATTAGGTGCACATGTGTGATATTCAGAGTCAGAGGAGTGTCTGTGAGTTGCAAACTGTCCTCATGGGGGAGCCTTTCTGTTCTGGAATCACAAAGACCAGTAATCCACATGCACAAAGGTGGTCCCACAAGTACAGGGCCATGACAGACTTGCAGATGCTCAACACTCTCTGTGATCAGGGTGACTTTTGATATTCTGGACTCGGGGACGGCCTGATTTCTCCTTTTTCTTGTAATGCTTGATGTTATATAAATTAATTTCAGAATTAGGTTTATTGGCCAAGTCAGGTCAAACTAGACAGGGAATTTGACTCGGTTATTTTCGCTCACTGTACAGTAAATAGACAAATGACAGCTCTTATTAACATATATACATTTTTTTTTTTTTTTAAATGAGTGGCAGAAATTAGTTTCTGTTTTGGTTGCTGGATTTTCACTTAGAGATAAGGTGTTAATTTCATTTAGTTGCTAAGCTTTAAATGTGTTGTAAAGATGGAAGACAGTGTTCAAAAAATAGTTGAGAATTTTTTTTAAAAAGAAATAGCTTAAATCAATTCATTTTAGCATTTTTTGGAGCTAACAAGAGGCATTTCAGATAGATGCCGATACTAAAACATATTTCTTTTTTATATTAAAAGGAATGAGAAACGATGTGTGGAAAGCACAAAGCAGACAAGCAGAGCAATTTCTTTTGCAGCATGAATCATAGGGGTTTATGCAAAATGTACTGCATTTCAGACACCCCCCCCCCCAAAAAAAAAAAAAAAAAAAACCCAGAACATGCTGCTTTTATCCTCCACAATATGATTCACTCCCTCCGTGCTGGGAGATCAGACAGGTATTGTACCTCTTGTTGGTGATGATGGGCACCCTCCAGCCTTTGACTTGGCTGAGCTCCGTGTCAGACACGTCGATCAGCAGGGGGAGTTTGGGCACCCAGACGTTGAGGTGCAGCTGAGCAGACAGGTGCAGGTACGTGAAGTTCACTGCCAAAGACTGCCGACCCCGCATTTCCTTACCGTTCACCAAAACCTGGTCACAGTTGGGGGAAACCTGAAAGCAGACACAAAGCAGACTGTTATGCAACACTTTTTTTTTTTAATGGCTTCTGAATTAAGTTAATAAAGTGCTTCCACCTGACATGATTCATTTAATGTAAAAAGTAGCAATAAAACCTGTAATTCATGTTAATTTTAAGGAACATCATTGAACTAAGTATTCAGCAAGAATATTGGCAACTGAATGCCAAGGGAGCTTTAGACCATTTATTTAATCAATCTGAGTGAGTTGATTGATTTCACTGAAAGCACTTTATATAGTTTGTACTCTTGTTACATCTCCAGTTTACTATTTCTATAACAGTATTACTCAAATTGAATTCATGCAAGGATGCAAAATTGCGTGTAGACAACATACTGCTGTGGTTGCATTTCAGGAATGGACTGAATCCTTACACAAAGTCCAACAGGCAACCACCAAAAACACCACAATGTCTTCCGTTTGATTTTGGACGTAGTTGAGTTGGTTGTGCTCACATTTCGCAAAAAGAAAAAGTCAAACCTACAATTTGTACAACCTGCTAAATTAGTAATGTGGGAAAAATTCTATATTTCAGTACACCATTGTCAGATTTTGAATAATTGTACATTTTGTACAACATAAATGATCAAGAAGATGATCATCTTTACACATGGAAACAAAAAAACATTCTACCACAACTGTAGATATTAAATGTTGTTCTGTTAAACCGGAGCCAGAGTGCAGGTATGCCACTAACCATAAACAAAGAGAGCAAATATAAAATTCCACAAATTACAGATTTTTCTTGCCACAATTGCTTCGTTTTTTTAATGTTCATATTCTCCTGTGGCAATGTTTTGTTTTACTTTGAGTCTTTGCCTTAATTCCCAACATTTCCCATCACTTTTCTTGTGTTTTCATGGTCAAGTGTTTCTCAGTCGGCTGTTCTTTGAGGTGCCTGCTTGTGAGCCTTCCTCTTTACTGTAACGGCCCGGCAGAGAACCCAAATGCAATCCGATTCCCAATGTCATCATTTCTTTCTGTGGGGGTGAGTCGGCACGAGAAGAAGGCGCATGGATGAAGCTTCTGGTTGGAGGCTGATCGTTGTGAGAGGACTGTCCCCACCCAAACTTCAGAGGCTTCGACCTCCACCATGAATCAGGTCAGAGTCCGGTACTTGTAGGTGAATCTGGTCTTGAGGGAATTGAAGGCTGCATCGGCTGCTGGTGACCACCGGAACGGGACCTTGGTTGACGTGAGGACGGTAAAAGGAGCCGCCAAGGTGCTGTATCCTCGGATGAATCTCCAGTAAAAGTTGGCAAACCCAAGGAACATCAGGAGTTGGCTCTGGTCCTCCGAGATGGGCCAGGTGGTCACCGCTGAGACTTTCCAAATACCAAAACTACCAAAACAGTATCCAAAACCAAAGACCACTTCCTTCATAATTAGACGGCCAAGTTTTATGCAATTAAAACATGAAACTTTTCTATTAAAATAAAACTTTATCATCCCATGAATATCAAACATGTATGTTTACTGATAAATTGTTTACTAATCTCATTATGACTTCTTTTTTTAAAAGGAGCTTGAGGCAGGATTGAGGCAGGATTTATGAAAAAAATTCGTATACGTTTTACGTTTTCTAGTAATAATGTCAGATGAAGCGTTCCAAACCCAAAAGAATGATCCCTCTAGTGTATCTCTCCGTATCCTTGAACAGGCTGTGTGCTGCAAAATGTGCTGCAATTTGGTCCCGAATTTCCCGCGCTGGGCTGCGGATGTGACGTCACATGACGCTGCATGCTCGTTCTCCCCGTTTTCTCGTGCCGGCTTCGCTGTTGGCTGCAGTACCCCCAACGGCCGTCGTGGTGAAGGGTGGCGCTAGAGAGTCTCATTTCTTAAAAGGAGCCTCATGCTCCTTTAACGTTTCTTTTTTCCAGAAGAAACTGATTAATTACATGCATACAATATACATTTTTTAATGATATTTTCACATATGACATGGCTGACGATATTTCACTTTTGTTGATTTGGTCAGAAAAATTACTCTAGTAGGAGAGTTCTGTCAGGTGATCAGTCTCAGCTGATGAGTGGAACCAGAATCTGGAGGAAGTTGTGTGTGGCTCTGCATCCTGCACCAGGTACAGACATTTTCTTTGTCATTCTGGGTCATATGTCAGCGTCAGGTGTGTATACACTACATATGGATGTAAAGATGAGATAATACAGGCACAGACTTTTTTTCACGATTTGACCATATTCTTTTTCAGCATCGCTATTATAAATGTGTTGTACTGATACATTTGCATTATTCTTAAGTCTGCTATTAGTTATAAGGGGAAAAGAGAGAGAAAACTTTTGAAAGTTACAAAATAGCCACAAAAATTGAGATCTGATTGAATATTTGTGCGTTTATTCCAGATTAATCTCAGAAGAAAACAATGTGATCACATGGGAATACAACAATAAAATGAAATCGAATCTGAAAAAACAACAAAAAAAAACAGCAGTCATTGGGGTAAAAAATACATACTTGGCACCATGTGAGAACCCCAGTCGGGTTAAAGAGGCCTCTATGGGTCCCAAGTGGATTTGTCTTCAAGGTCCATGGTGGTCCAGCTTGTGTTTGCCCATATGGGCTCCGAGCACATGTATGCTCCATAGACCAATGAAACCATTTGCCCATTTCGAGCCCAAGCCCACCGTGTACTCAAATAGTCCACTCTTTATTATTGGATGCGCAAACAGCATTCTGAAATACAAAATCCTTTTTTTATAGTAGGATATCTAGATAGTTTAAACACTCATGGGAAAAGGCCTGTTAAGAAAGGCGTTGTCAGGAATAAAATATAGGCCTTGTAATTTCAAAGCTTCTGTTCTTTTCACTTCTAGTTGCTGTTTGAATATGTTCAGTCACTAGTTGAATGCTTAGATTTCATTTAAAGCAATAGGATTGTATGGTTACCATTAAAAAAGCCCGACTTTAGCAACCAACATTGGTAATTGATTTTCCGTAGAATGTCAAATCTTTCTCACAAAGGTGATGATGTAGCCATGGTTGTCAGGTCTCAGCTCAGGTTTCACCTCTGCTAGCATAAACAGGGGAGAAGAAACTTGCTCTTTCTCGTGTTGCGGGCACACGATTTACAAAACAATTTTAAATAATTCCACCAAAAGATTCTTTGGTATGTCTGTTGCTCCAGAGAATTCTCCTTTGTATTGTTAAATACGAACATGCACGTAAGGAACTTCAGCTTCCTTTTTTTTTCTCAGGCATTCTTACAAAGGTCTTTGATCTCAAAAGAAGTTAACATTTTGTACATCAGAGTGAAACCACCTCACCTTTTAATTTATTTCAATTTAAGTTTCCTCTCGATGCTCCTGCTCCCCAAACATAAAAGCAAACGTACCCAACCCTTCTCCTCTCAGTTTCCCACTTTCAATTTCTTCTTTTCTTCTCCTTTTTAACTTTCTTGATATCTCCCCCCAAACATCCACCAATTTCCTCTTTTGACCCTCTCTTTTACTTTTGTCTCCACCTCACCCCCTCCACTCCACACAGGGTCCCTCTTCATCTTCCCCTCTCCCTCTGAAACCTGATTTACCGCTTGTTAACATCAAAGGGAAGTTTGACTGTTGGTGCCTCAAACTATTTCTCCAAATCAGTTTTATTTTCAGGTGCAAATTAGTGTGAAAACTGCACGGGTAACTGTGGCAGCATTTGGTTTCCAATGAAGGTCTAAGATGGCAGAAGTCTAGGGAGAGCTCAATACTGTGACCATTGTTCATATTTTTTATTTACAATAACTCCTGAGGGGAATTTTATTTTTGTAAAAGCAAGTTAAGGTCAAAAGGAAAAGTTGGAAATAATTAGAAGCCAAGGAGTATTAAGACTGTAAATCTCTAAACAAAAAAAGAGAAAAAACAAGCAATTTGGGGCAACATGATTCTTTACTCAATTGTCCATTCAATACTTGAGTAGTCCCAAATATTAATCTCCTGTTTTATATCCTATCCAATATATCCCCAGTATCCTGTGTGCATACATATATAGTGATGTGAAATTGATTATAATTTTAACAACTGTCTGCATGTATATGAATGGTTAGTATCTTGAAAATCTTAGTTACAGATATATTTATTATGTGTGAGAGTGTCTTTCACCAGCCTTCTTGACAGTCTACCATATTTCATTGATCCCTAAAACCCTGATTCTGTCGATTTCTGATGTGAAATGATTTATTCAGATGACCTATTTGGTTTTCTGTTTCAACCCACAATTTTAGCTTTGTGGTTTAATGTTTGGCTGCAGCTTTTATAAAAGTGAACCAAGAAAGGCCAGGAAAAAATAAAACCTCCCACAGCTGGTGATGATGATGATTGGTGAAAAGTGGTGCAGCTGGTACCAAAAACAGATCATTATTTCCTCCATAAATTATTTAAAGCCCAAAAAGTAACATAGGGGCTTGCAGTTACAGTGGGGCAAACAAGTATTTAGTCAGCCACAATTGTGCAAGTTCTCCCACTTAAAAAGATGAGAGAGGCCTGTCATTTTCATCATAGGTAACTTCAACTATGAGAGACAGAATGGGGGGAAAGAATCCAGGAAATCACATTGGATGATTTTTACTGAATTAATTGGTAAATTCCTGGGTACAATAAGTATTTGGTCACCTACAAACAAGCAAGATTTCTGGCTTTCACAGACCTGTAACTTCTTCTTTAAGAGGCTCCTCTGTCCTCCACTCGTTACCTGTATTAATAGCACCTGTTTTAACTGGTTATCAGTATAAAATACACCTGTTTTAACTGGTTATCAGTATAAAAGACACCTGTCCACAACCTCAAACAGTCACACTCCAAACTCCACTATGGCCAAGACCAAAGAGCTGTCAAAGGACGTGAGAAACTAAATTGTAGACCTGCACCAGGCTGGGAAGACTGAATCTGCAATAGTTAAGCAGCTTGGTGTGAAGAAATCAACTGTGGAAGCAATTATTAGAAAATGGAAGACATACAAGACACTGACAATCTCCCTCCATCTGGGGCTCCACCAAGATCTCACCCCGTGGGGTAAAAATGATCACAAGAATGGTGAGTAAAGATCCCAGAACCAGACGGGGACCTAGTGAATGACCTGCAGAGAGCTGGGACCAAAGTAACAAAGGAACCATCAGTAACACACTACGATCAGGGACTCAGATCCTGCAGGGCCAGACGTTCCTGCTGAAGACAGTACATGTCCAGGCCCGTCTGAAGTTTGCTAGAGAGCATTTAGATGATGCAGAAGAGGATTGGGGGAATGTTAAATGGTCAGAGGAAACCAAAATAGAACTTTTTGGTGGAAACACAACTTGTGTTTGGAGGAGAAAGAAAGCTGATTTGCATCCAAAGAACACCAACCCTACTGTGAAGCACGGGGGTGGAAACATCATGCTTTGGGGATGTTTTTCTGCAAAGGGACCAGGACGACTGAAATGAATGGGGCCATGTATCGTGAGATTTTGAGTAAAAAACCTCTCTCCTTCAGCAGGACATTGAAGTTGAAACTTGGCTGGGTCTTTCAGCATGATAATGATCCAAACACATTGCCCGGGCAACCAAGGAGTGGCTTCGTAAGAAACATTTCAAGGTCCTGGAGTGGCCTAGCCAGTCTCCAGATCTCAACCCAATAGAAAATCTTTGAAGGGAGTTGAGAGTCCGTGTTGCCCAGCGACAGCCCCAAAACATCACTGCTCTAGAGGAGATCATGGAGGAACGGACCAAAATACCAGCAACAGTGTAGAAAACCTTGTGAAGACTTACAAAAAACATTTGACACTGGTCTATGCGCACTATAAGGACCTGAATACAGACTACTATGTAATGAATGCAATAGCTGAATTAAAAATCAGCACACCATGGTAATCTTGTCGCCCGTTTTCTTGCATCATTACTCCACAGAACATGTTTCCACTGCTCCAGAGTCCAGTGACATAAGGTTTAAACCACTCCATCCAACTCCTGGTTTTGGACTTGGTGATGTGGGCTTTCCTGTAGCTGCTCAGCCATGGAAAGACATATAGTTTTTTTTTGGGTTAACATAAATGCCAGTAGAAGTTCGGTACTATTCCTCTATGGAATTGGCAGAGCGTTGGTGACTTGTATGAATCATGTGCTTTGGCAGTCATTCTGATCTGTGACTGTCACTTCTGCTCGATGACTAACTATTTGTTGCTCTTTTTGCTTCCAATTTCTAATATCACCAACAGTTGACTGAAATATACGACGGGGATGCAATTTCACAAATCGTCTTGTTGCAAACATGGTAACCTATCACAGCGTGACGTTTGAAGTCACTTAGCTGTTCAGAATGACCCATTTTGAAACTCAAAGTTTTGTAAATTGCATCACTGTGTGCTTTATATTACACACCTGTGGCCATGGGAATGAATGAAACTCCTGCATTCAATAATTAACTGGTGTGGGCAAATACTTTTGTAAATATAATCTATATTTGCTAACAAGTTTGCATTAAAACCTGTGTGTGCATGCATGGGGTTGTCTGTACGCATACACATATTGCATCAAGAGCCAAAGACTTCAAAGAGCTGCCAGAGACATGATGTAGAAATGGTGACAGTCACAGAGAATAAGGGCATGCATATTGGCACACACTAATGCAACACTAACACAAAAAGCTAGAAACATGGGAGTGGAAGCGACAGGACGAAAAGTGTGTTTTGAAACTGTCTATTCTTTATGATTGAACAGCTTTTTATACTGTTTACAAATTTGTCACCTACATTCGATTCAAATGTCAAATAATCCAAATTATGTCCGACAATAAATATCCAATTATCCTCTCTGACTGCACTGATAAAAATGATAAACCTGGATGACACAATAACGCGTGTCGTTCCTATCATTTAGTCAGTGATAGCTTTCCAAAAAGTACCCTGTCTTGCAATCAGGAACCCATTTGTGTCACATTTACAACTTTAACTACAGCATTTAAAGTCCCAAGAAGACGAACTGTTGTGTTAGTGAGGAAGGATGATAAGAGAGGTCAACATTATCTGATCAATGGTAAAACTAACAAACGAACAAACAAAAACACTGATCAATGCTGAGTAAAACTAGAAAAGGAAGCCTCGAGCAGAAAACATGCATCCTCCACAATACAATTATTTTCATAGACTCCCACCAGCTTCTCCACTTATAATTACAATGTGCAGGCAAAAAAACTTCTTCTACTTCTTTAATCGCTGTTCCAAAGTGCAATCCAATTGGATACTTCTATTAAACATCGTCGTGCACGCAGTAATTATATAATATTGTTAGTTTCTGTGCTTTGTCTAATTCTGATTTCATCTCAACAATGTTGGGGGTGTTTGGGGGGGGGGGGGGGGGGGTGGGTTAATACGATGTTAATTACTCGGGGATCACGTCAGACAGCAGGTGTCCTCTTGGAAAATAGCAGCGACGTACCGGACAAAAGGCAGACTTATCAGCTTAAGATAACGCGTAGTAGATTTTACAAGTGGAATCAACATTCTCAAAACATTGATGGTTAGCTTACGTTAAGTAATATATCGGTAGCTTAAGTTAATTGGGCCTGGTGACAAGTAGGGCTGGGCGATATGGACCAAAAGATATTTTCTAGCTAAATGGCGATACTCGATATATATCGATATTTTTTCTGTGCCATAATTGGGGTTTCCCCCAAAGCATTATAGCATAGCATCTCTGTAAGCTTCATTTTTTTCTGAGGCAAACCCTTAAAAAAACAGTCAGTTTTAATACAAAGCCTCGTGCCAAATGTCACACAGGTTCCTTTATTAACAGAGGTCTGCACAATATCAAAATGTATAAAACAAATGAAATAAAAATAAACTGCCTGCATATATAGAATAAAAATGCTTCTTGAATAAAATAAAACAAATATCCCTTTCCTGCATAACAATTAAATTAAAATACACTGTGCAATTAATACAATGTAGACAGTAACAGGCAGACTTTTCCACTGAGGTTGACAGTTGTGCAAATAACAAAACATTTGTGCAAATCTCAAATAAAACATTCTAGTCAATTTGTCACAAAATAAGCTATATCAAAATGATTAAAAAAAATATATATATATATATATTTTTTTTTTTAAATCGATATAAACGATATTGTCTCGTACCATATCGCGTTTGAAAATATATTGATATATATTAAAATCTCGATATATCGCCCAGCCCTAGTGACAAGTCAGTGTTGCTTCCTCAAGAAAACTAATTAATAGCAATAAGCTGTCAACTTAACAGTGGTAACTGTGAGAGGGACTTTCAAAAATGAATAGGGTTGGACATTTAATAATATATCGGTCACAAAATGGAAACAATTTTAAAATGAGTAGGGTGTAGGAAATTGAGAGAAACAATCTCATTATTCTTTCTATTTGTGTATGTGTAGGCAAAGACTGACCTCATGTGGTCTGAAGTCAAATTGTTACATAGAGTACCTTTAAATTGGGTGATGACAAGTCGAAAACAGTCTTCTTAATTTGAAAGCCTCACTACTACTGTGGTAGTCATTAATACTATTACAAAGAAACTCAAGAGGTTCAGAGTAGCTTAGTTTGTTGTGTTAAAGTTATAGTTCTCATATATGTGAACATAGAATGATGCATTTATAATAGAGGGCTGAAACAAAAACTCTCTGCACACCTCTCCACTTCCCACAGCCTTTACAACCTCGTGATTAAAGCTCAGGCTATTTGTTGGAATCTTGTCCTGAAGCTCTGGAGCCAAAACAATAATATCCAGCAGTATCTAACACACATATGTGAAGCTCGTGCATGTGTTTAATAGATTGTGTAGCAACCACAAAGCTATTCCGGTCAGTCTCATCAAATCTACCTGATCTAAATTTCAAAATCTTAATTAATAATCTGAATTTTCAAACTAAACAAGAGAGAACTTCAGTAACAACATTATTTAAGATAAATATACTTATTATATTAAAATATACTGTACTAATCTGCCAGTTTGGAACTATGATTATTCAGAAAATAACCAAATTGAAAGCTTTTGAAGGCTGAACAATTTTGGAATTCAAAAAATGTGGGTTTTGCATCATGCAGCGTTAGGCGGATAAACATATAAAAAACATTTTTTTTTTTAAAACAAATGTAAATTATGGTCATATGAATTTACAACTGAAAAAGTAAAAACTAATGAGAAAGTGTTTATGTTAGAAAGTGTTTGTGGTGTCATAGTGGCATTTTTGTGCGTAGCTTTAGATTGTAAGACGGTGTTTTTACGTTTAGATGTTCCTGCTCGTTTTCTAACACACTCTCCTCCAGCTCAAAACATTGCTCTCAACACACTTTGGCCTTGTCTGTGCTCACACAAGACCTCCCGTCTTGCCTTTCTGACTCTTGCTCTCATATTGCTGTCCAAAGACAGCAATATGAGAGGTAAACGTTTAACCGGTGAAAATCGTATTGCCTCCTTTCGGTGGCCAGCCATCACCTGTTTGGGTTTTACTTCACAGCATTCTCTTCACACAATTATTGGTTAACTGACCCTGAGATGACTTTGGCTGACGCTATAAAACCCAGGCTGAACTGAAGTGAGCGGAATTTCATTGAATGGAGGTTTTATGTTAAAGGAGCACTCAAACGTTTTGAGACATCCTTTCCTTTCCTTTCATGAAAGAAAAAATACATTAAAAAAATGTTCTTTTGGCTATAAGAAATGGTTATCTCTCCGTTTAGTTGTTTTATTGTGGCATTAAAAAGAAAAAAAGGGTTTTCAACGTGAAGTGAACACGAGTGAATATGAACAGGAATAAAACAAAAGCATGGGTGGTTTTTTTCATAATTTTTTCATCATTTATTTGGCAGCTGTCACACACAAACTGACTCTCATACAGAAAAGAAAAGCTTTTAAATACACACACACACACACACACACACACACACACGCACAAACGTGCACGCGCGCGCACACACACACACACACACACACACACACACACACACACACACACACACACACACACACACACACACACACACACACACACACACACACACACACACACACACACACACACACACACAGGGAGTGAAAGAGACAAACATTATTGTTTCTTTGCAAGTGAAACAGCTGAGTTGGTGATTTGATGACACTGAAGGATGAATTTAATCTTTGCTCCTGAGAATAACTATCAGATGGAAACAGGACAAACACCAGCGAGACTTAGAGGGAGAGCAGAGGAAGAACAAAATTAAGTGACAGAGAGCGCTGAAAGGAAAGCAGAGGAACAGCAAAGAGAAAAGCTGCAGAGGGAAAGCAAAAAGTATAGATCTCAACAGTTAGGACTTGTTGAAAGACTGCTTGCACCTTCTTAAATAGCACATACAACGTCACAGCAGAATAACACATCTGGAACTTCATTTTAAAATTGCAGAAAACGTTGTTATTAAAAGTATGTTCAGCAGCAGATGATCTGCACTTTACATAAGGTCCTGAAGACGGAGCAGAAGTACAGTTTCAGTGTAACCTCGATTCAAGATGTTTTTTTTTGTCTTATTTTTTAAGTTTGAATTATTTGAATGCACTAATGACATCTAACAAAAAGTGATGATAATTATAATAAAAAGTAAAAAAGCGTTCTGTTTAAATTTCATGGAACAAGCTCTTGATGATGAAAATTGTCATGGTCTTGGAATTCAATAAATTCAATAAATGTCATCCCATGAATCACATGTCATGATTAATGAAAAAATTTCACTTTAAAAAACAACTGTCTTATTAAAATGAGCATGATAAATGTGAATGCAGAACCAGCCCATTTTGGATTGTGTCAACTTGCAAACAAACCATCAACTACAACAGGAAGACAGATGACTTTTCAACTTTTCAATCATTAAGATTTCATGGATATGTGAAATGTTAATCCCGTCTGTCTTGCAGTTTTCAGAAATCTTTGAGGTATAGTTATTCTTATCAGATCACTCTCTTAGTCATAATTTACCTTGAAAGCAAAGAAAAAACTTGACTTTTGTAATTCCACAGCAGCCCACACCAACATCCACGATACCCATGAGTGCAGCCAGTCGACGATCATGACATGTCATATGAAATATCGTAGTTAAAAAATAATGTTTACATGAAATTGTAGTTTACAAGAAACTGTACTGTACAAGGTTCAACTCTCTGACGTATGTGAATTTTTAAGAAAACTCGAATCCGACTCGATTTTAGAAAAGGAATATTTGATTGTTTTTAACATCATAGTTTTTGTGCCCTTCTTTCGCTAATGTAGGCAACATAAACCATCCAAGTAACTTTGGTCTGCTGTCCCGGTCGTCTCTGGCTTTAATATGTATATGTCTGAGTGGCTGTGTGTGTGTGTGTGTGTGTGTGTGTGTGTGTGTGTGTGTGTGTGTTTGTGTGTGTGTGTGTGTGAGTGGCTGTATGTGTGTGTGTGTGTGTGTGTGTGTGTATGTATATGTGTGGCTATGTGTGTGTATGTGTGCATGTATGTATCATTCATACACAGTTACATTCCTAAGGCATTACTCATTCACACACCACAGATACTGTATAGGAATGCTGTGGAAGTTGTGTTTATACATAGTTCAATTCAATAATATAATATAATACAATATCATATAATATAATATAACAATATATAAAGACTAACTTTTAGACAGGTGCATGGCAGAGAAGACTGAAAAATGGAATAAAACAGGAATGGAGGGAAACACACTGGTGTAATTAGTTGCAGTAAGGTACACCTTCACTGCAAACTGCACACCTTTTCTGAATCCAAAGCTAATTTCTCCACACCATTTTTAGTGCGGTGAAATTAACTTTGTCCACGCTAAAAACGATACCAGCTTCTAGTTTATTACACATCTCTTCCTCTCGACTCATCTTCCTTTCCTCTAAACCTGCCCAGGAGTCCCAAAACTCAACCACCCACTCACACCCATTTGCCAGCGATCTCCTGAAGCTAACTCATTTATTTGGATCCATATTTATTTCCCTTCAAGCTAAGTGATCTGTCTGAATTTACACACACTGCTTTCTTTGTCTTCTGCCTATCTCCTATTGTGTCAAATTTTCTCTATTAGTCTCTTTGAGATGTTTATTTTCCACCTACAATGCCATTTATCCTCCCCCCTCGCTCTCCGGTTTCATTTGCCAGTCTTTTTCTCTGTGTGTTTCACAGTCTCCCCCCCTTTTTCCCATCACCATTTCAGCTGTTCTCTGCCTGAAGCTCTCCAATCCATCTAACTTTAAGAATGATATCATATAATCAAGGCCCACTCGGCACACAGAGGCGGATTCCTGAGGGACAGACAAACCAGCTCTCGGATGGGATTGACGTCCCACCTGTCCATCATGGAAGAAAGCTCACTCTAGACCAATCGCCTTCTCACATAGTTTCAAATGGCTGCCATTTAGACACAATTTGTTTTGCAGAAGTACACGCACATTGATAAAGCTGATCAGAAGCAGCCTCTGTATATATTCTGTCGTGGCTTGAAGGGCTGATGGAGAGAGCTAGTGAAAAGTCTCCAAATACACAGAAGTCTCCATCTTATCTCTGGGATTGTCATTTTCAATTTGTAAGAGCGTTTGTAAGAGTGGCAAGAGAAATATTCTGTAATGGCCATTTGGACTCTGCCTTTCTCTACAGTAAGATGGTGTAATTAAAAGCCAGAGGCTATGAAGACCAAACGTTCCTAGGAGTAAAAAAAAAAGAAATGTAAGAAGGCAATACACCTTCCTAATCAAGCATATTTTGGAGATCCCTTCTTGAAAAGGACATACCTAATTTGAAATAATCACATTTTAGCAACTGTAAGTTGTATTAGAATTAGAACAAATTGAAACATTATGTGGCCACAGAAAGGTAGTATTTATCTGTCTGCAGTTGGACTCGGCTCTTATCCTCTAGAGACCTGGGAACCTGGAAACCTGGGAACCTGGGAAGATCTGGGAACAGTTTTTTTGCAGCACACTTCTGGACTGAGATCTTTGATGATGTTCCAAGGATTTGCTGGAGCCACTATCCCAGCTTGGAGGCCACAGCTCCATGTGCTCCACTCATCAATGTCACCACTGTAGCTTTCATCTCCTGCAGCTTCTCTACCACTTCCTTCAACGCTTGGTGCAGCTTCTTGTGTTCCTTATTCATGATGTTGCTGTCTCTTGGAATTGCTACATCGATCACTACTGTTTCTAGGTCTAGGTGGTTAGCCATCACCTGTTTATCGGTTTGGTTTTGGAAGTTCCACAAGATCTCACAGGCGTACCCCCTCGTTTGATGTTCGACTTCGGACACCTCTCATCTTAAAAGAATCATCTCGCTGTTCACAAATCCCCAACACTTCAGCCATTATCCCATCAGAATATATGATACGAGTGCATGCTTTCCAAGATGATGACTCAGTAGGCCGTTTTGTGTAAGCTTCTCCCAGTAACAAAGATGGTCAAAGAGTTCAAAAAGGATTTTGATGTGACAGAGACCTGGTATTACATGAATAAAGTAGACTGTTGCACTTAAGCATGATTTATGATGGCAAAACACCACAGGTAAGACCCAATCCAGAGGGGAGGCTGTAGAAAGAAAGTTGTTTTTCTTTTTCTCTATCTCAATCTTTTTATTCTTAAAGTGCTAGTTCAATTTTCTTTTTTGCAGTGATTCTTCCTCCATTGGATTTTAAACCAATAACAGGTGAGTATTTACAGCATGTAGAAGTTCATTTTAATGAAAGTTTTCTGTGACACATTTGCTCACTATTTTTCTTTCAAATTCTTAACTTGGCTACTTGGTGCTGAAATAATCTTTTGTTTAGGTGGAAATGGTCATTATAAATGATGAGTATGATTAAAAAAATCCTTTAATGATTGCTGCACTGTTAGCATCTGGTTAATCAATAAAAGTGCAATACGGCCAAAGGGTGCAACAAAAACAACAAAACAGTACACGTGAGCCATTAAAGATACAGAAAGACTCTTTTGAAGTTTAGTCATTATAAAACCATTTGATTATGCAAATTATGACTGACTTGCATGAAATGAGTAATAACTTTAACACTTAGGGCCTGATTTACTAAAGGTTTGCGTGTGTAAAAACGTGTGCAAACTTGACATCACCCGCAAACCAAAGTGCAAGCTGATCTACTAACAGCGTGCAAAGAGGACCGCGTCTCTCAAATGAGCAAAATAGCACACGCTATTCATTTAGTACTTTTGCCCTGATGAATAATCAATATGGGGCGTATCCGGCAGAAATCGCTAAATACTGGGAGGGGAAAATGCAAATTGGTCCATTTACCACACGCAATGAGATTTACCAAGCCTGAAAGTTTTTGCGGGGATTGTGATTGCGTCTGTATTTAATACGTTTGAAAGGAAGGTGCTAATCTCCACATGCAAAAGGAGAAATATTTCATTTGAATGTTAAATCGAGTATTATTCAGCAAAAGGTTGCCACAGCCACAGGAGGCACATTCATTTTTTTATTTGTGATAATAAATAAATCACGTGTTTTCATGGAGAAAAAAGTGTTTCTTATTGTGCGCCTATACTTGTTCTGCAGTTGTCATACCCCGGTGTTGTGCCGTATTCAGCACCCCTACCGTGAAAAGCACCCCCTCGTCTGACAAACATTATATTCTCATTCAGTGTCACGTTCTGTTTAGCGTCCAGTTTTGTGTTAATGATTCATGTTTAAATGCGCTCATGGATTCCACAATAGTCATACTTTCCCACAATCACAGTCACACATAACAAAAATCGGGTAAATGGTTATTGATGTCATTAATTAATAGCCTGCTTACTGTGTTGTCTTCCATAATATTTGTAAATATATATAATATAAACTCCTAAGTATGTGTTTGTGTGAGTGTGTATATATAAATATATTGAAGTGTCAGTGTGTTGTTTTTTTTCTTGGTCTACTTATCATTGAATATACGAGGGGGTGCTTTTCACGGCAGGGGTGCTGAATACGGCACAACAATTTGCTTCTTCCACTAATATCTCTAACTCCAACTCGTCAAATTTCATTTTGCGCTTGCGACTATCCTGCTTTCCATCCAGACTCTCCATGGCGCAAAGTTTGCGCCGCAAACCGTAAGACGCGCAACACCTCATTTAAATACTGAGGTTTGCACCTGTTATCAATTGTGCACGCAATCTTAGTTGATCACCCGCAAAACACACAACAACAGCACGCGCAAACTTTTTCAGTGCACACGCAATTTAGTACTCTTTATTTAGGATCTTAGTAAATCGGGCCCTTAGTTTGGTTTGGTTGGAACATTGATTGGCCCTCATTGATGAAGCTGCAGGGTTTGACACTTGAACATTCCATAAGCTGTTTGTGTCCACTTGTTAAAGATATTGATGACCGTTCTTGGACAAACAAGCAGTTCAGTTATATGGGGCATACTGATTAAAAATGCTGAATGCTTAGGCACAATTATTGTTTTATTCATAATTGTCCGTTTTCATTTACAGTTCCAACTGAAAGTAGTTCATGAAATAACCTTTTACTTGGGGAAAAAGACAAACAAACTCACTTGCGTTTGTGCATATGTTGGTTCATGGAGTTTCTTTTTTTCTGGAAAGCTCCCTGGTCTTATGCAAATTAGTGCTTATTAGCATAGGGATATAAGTCAACACTGCCCTCAATATGTCTGTGTGTATCGTCCTGTTGCTGGCTAGGTGTGTGTGGCTTGCTTTCTCAAGTGTGTTCATATGTATTTAGAGTTTCATATTTGCACCGCTCCCCCCCCAAATCTAGACATCATTGAGAGAAAACTGAGTAACCCATGAAATATTTCTATTCTGTAAAAACTTTAAAAGGGATTATGATACTTTAACTTATAGTCACTTATACAAGATAGTACACCAATGGAAACTATCAAAACTACTCAAAAGGAGTTTTTGACACTTTGAACAAGGTTAACACAGTTTCAGTATGTGTGCATCATAGCCAAAAATGCAATTCAAACTACTACATCACTTTCTTCTCTTGAACATTAACCCTTCCAGATGTGCATCAATCCAGTGAGAGATGAAATATACAATCGTCCCTTTAGGTCACTCTTTATATTTGCTCAAAAATACCTGTGTATACAATTTTCATGGACACAATTTCCAAACTACCGTCAAGGATTTTCAAACGCATCCTATGATGGTTATTTTTGGCTAGAAAGTGACCTCCACCATGCACAGGAACAAGCCAAGCGTGACGTGGCCAGGATGAATGCTTGGGATGAAAGTCAGACACCACTGTTCTCTGGTGGAAAACTTTAGATTTCTCCCTCTGGATTGATGCTGAGTTGCTACCCCACGCAGGGGACTTGAAGTATCTTGGGATTGTGTTCATAATTGAGGTGAAATGGAGCATGAGATGGACTGTACAGCATCAGCAGTAATGAGGCATTGTACTGGACTTTTATGGGGGAGAGGGAGCTGAGCCAGAAGGCAAAGCTTTTGATTTACTAATGGATCTCCATCCAACCATCACCTATGGTCATGTGTTCTGGGTAGTGACAAAATGCCAAAATGAGTTTCCCCTATAGGGTGGCTGGGTGCAGCCTTGAAGATACTCTGAAGAGCTCATTAATCCAGAAGGGGCTGGAAGTAGAGGAACTGCTCCATCATGTCAGGGGCAGCCAGCTGAGGTGGTTCAGAAATCTGATAATGGTGCCTCTTGGGCACTTTCCTTTAGAGGATTTCCAGAAAGAGAATGGGCCTGGGGATAGACCCAGACATCGCTGGAGGGATTACATATCTCATTTGGGTAAGCCTCAGGCTCCATCTGGGAAAACTAGAAAACGTGCGGTAAAGGGCTGTCTGGAAAAGACTTTCCAATTTTGGATGAGCAGAAGAAAGCGATCGGAGAAATGGACGAATGAGTGAAAGAATTGGATTTCACCATACCAAGTACTGAGTTCCAGCTTTCTTTCTTTGTATAATTCCCCTGGGAAAAATGGAGAGAAATTGTACCTTGAAAGTGCACTATTTACATGCTTCGAGCCGTGACAGTAACGCTGTCTGCATGAATAGATTTTCCTCCAGTACAAACTACTTATTGTTTTCTAAAATGAAGGAAAACAAAACAAAACAAAACCTCTTTCTGCAAAAACTCAAAATCTTAACAAGAATATTTGTCTTATTTCTAGTTAAAATGTCTCATTTTTAGTAAAAACTCTCATTACACTTAAAACAAGAGTCAATACCAGAAAAATAACTTATTTGACAATTTTCACCTGTTTGATGTAAATTTTCACTTAAAAATAAGTAGAAAAAATCTGCCAATAGAACAAGATTTTTTTGCTTGTAATGAGAAGATAAATCTTGTTCCATTGGCAGATTTTTTCTACTTATTTCAAGTGAAAATCTACTTGAAACAGGTTAAAATTGTCAAATAAGTTATTTTTCTGGTAATGAGTCTTGTTTTAAGTGTAATGAGATTTTTTGACTAAAAATTAGATATTTTAACTAGAAATAAGACAAATATTCTTGTTAAGATTTTGAGTTTTTGCTGACTGCGGTGATTCCACTGGAAAAAAAAATGCATAAAAAATTAATAGGCTACGAAGTAAATGGAGGAGGAAAAGAAAAAACTCCCCTTTTGCTCTCTGTTACAGGGTGCTTGCTCTTTTTCCAAATTAAAATTCCAGACTTTTCCCAGACTTTTTTAAAACTGATTTTTTTTTCCCAAGACCTTAACTTTACGTACTTGTATACTTGTGTGCCTACTGCCTACTTCATTGGTTGAGATTGTACCAATTGTGTTTATTAGAAATGTTTGTTAGAATTTTTTATAGGCTAGTATTCAATGAACGAATGCATTATTCACAGTAAATTATGTTTCGACTGATGAAAACTATTTTTATAGTTTATAGTTTATATATAAACTATAAGTTGTATAGCCTACCTTTCTATTTCTCATTTCACAATGCCTCTGAGCATACTGTAAAATTCTACCATACATTTTTTCCCCATACTTTATTAAGACTTTCACACAAAATTCAAGACTTTTCTAGGTCTGGAAAACAGTGTTTCAAAATTCCATATTTATTAAGACTTTCAAGACTTGCGCAAGCACCCTGTGTTAGTGAAATGTGAGCAAAACATTAACTTTGGAAGAAGAATTTACGTTCACAGGAAAGAAATGTTGGAATTTCTAATACTATACGAAGTAACTTTAGATAAAAATTAAGTCTTTAACAACTTCACAGTACCCCTTCTTCAATCCAACGGCTGCTAGGAGAATGCATCCCAATGCTCCCCAGGCATTTAGTTCATCTTCAGACCGTTGGTATGAACGTGTGAATGGCCTCTGTCCAGCTTATTTGTTCAACACTGTTCTAATCATGCTGGTAATTACCTGCTTGTACTGTGCCAGCTTTTGCCCTCCCAATTTTACACTACATGGTTTCATAACATTTAGTGAGGGAAGCTTAAGTGGATTTAAACATAAGTGGTGGTAATGCTGGAAAGACCAGATGCCTGACCTCTGTGAAAGCGGTTCAACAGCTTGATCTTTTCTGTGTTAATAGCCCTGCAGTAGTAGCCAGCCGCTGCCCGCTGACAAGAATACAGTAGGAGATGCAGCGATACGCCAGCAAATTTAGACTATTCCCATGTCTTTTTCTCTGTTGCTGTATGCTGTTTTTCTTTAAACAAAGCTGTAATTTAATTGCTTAACTTTTAAACGAGCCGGAGAAAATGAGAAAAGGTTTAGAGACTAAAGTGGCTGTAAAAAGAGGAAATGTATGAACTAAATGGCATTAAACTAAGACAGGATTGATCCCTCTGGAGCTATTCAGGTCATATTCATCAGGGAGGACACTCCAGGGCTGGCCCAGGAGAGACTATACCTCCCAACAGGCGTACAATGTTCTCAGGTCCCCCCAAGCAGGAGCTGGAGGTCAGACCTCAGAGAATCAGTAGCCGGGGCTGCTCTGTGACTCGTGTAACCCAAATCTGAACTGGAGAAGTGGCAAACAATATATCAGTGCACAGGTGGTTTTGCCCAACTTGTTCTATGTATTTTCTTTCTAGTGTCCAAATTTACTTTTTTTTTTTTTTACAAGGATGATAAAAAACTAGGGCTGTCAAACGATTCATTTTTTTAATCGCGATTAATCGCATGTTGTCCATAGTTAACTCGCGGTTAATCACATATTAATCGCACATTTATTCACAATTTTTTTTGCTGTTCTAAATTACCGTAAGGTATTTTTTTATGTTTTTAATACTGTTAACAACATGAGAAAGGGCAAATATGCTTGCTTTATGCCAATGTTTATTCAACTTTCCACAAACAAAGTTTTTGACCTGAATGTAACGTTCCTTTATAAATACAAACACAATGTAGTCCCAACTTTACACTTGTAAAGACTAACTTAAGATTCCTTGTTTTTTTAAGCAGCTCAATGTAAAACAATGAACCATATGCATCACAAACATTGTAGAAGAAGTACATTGGTCAGTTAAATTTTCCATGTAAAAAAAAAAAAATCACAAACAAATTAAGTGCACATGTAACAGCAGCGATTGTAACTCAACCTATAAAGTGCAGTCTTTTTGTTTTTTTTTTATCCTGGACGATAATCGCACGTTAAAAAAATTGGCGGCGTTAAATGGACGTTAAATTAAAGTGTTATTAACGCGTTAACTTTGACAGCCCTATAAAAAACATTATTCAAATAATTGTAACTTTGTGTTACCAGATGTCCTATAATATGTATATATATACACTGTTATATGTATATATATATATATATATATATATATATATATATATATACTGTACATATATATATATGTATATATATACTGTACACACATATATATATATATATATATATATATATATATATATATATATGTGTGTGTAGTCATTTAAACAACCTTCTCTTTTCACATTATCTTCTGATTTCTCTGGTTGCAGCCTATTTTACAAAGTCAGGTTATCTGTTGGACTTTCACTGTTTTTCATCATCTCACACACTCTTTCCCTCTCACCTGTCAAGTTCACTTACACTCTGTACAGCTCCCCTGTCACTTCAGGTGTATTCGTGTAAATAAATATATGAGCAAAACAAATGTGATGACACATGGGTCAACAGAGGACGCGTGCAGGTCTGCTGCTTAGTTGGTAGGTCAGACAATACTCCAAAAGGCAGTTTTAAAAATCAGTTATTAAATCTGAGCATGGGTTGAGTTCCCGTAGGTCAACGGTTAACACGACTTCCAAAAGTCCCTCTCGGGGGCTGTCAGGATTGTTCTCAACTGTACATCTGTGTAAACAGAGAGGGGCAGTCTCAGGTTTCACCTATCCAACACCGAAAATGCAGCTTTTACTATTCTTCCCATCCAGTTTCTCTACCATTCACATCTTGATTCATGTGACCTGAGCATATCACATGATGAGCAGATACACAGCATACAGCTAACAAACAATGTCTTTACAACAGCTGATAAACCTGAGCATCCTCATCGTCAGTTGGAACCAAATAAAGTCTTCTAAGAAGGGGAGAAATGCCTGTGAGTCCAGCTCTTTCTAGGTTTACTGTAACGAGTGACTACATCATTGTACTGCTCTTATTCTTCATTTAGAGGTGCTCCCCCCTGAATAATGTGTTGTCTCTCTGACACAACAAGGATGACACAAGGTTTATTTAAAGACGGAAGCAAGTTTTTTTTCTGTACAGAGTAAAACAGACCTCTTGACCTTTTGACTTTAATCAAAAGAATGCCCTGAGAGAAGGCTTATGTCTGCATTTGTGTTGAGAAAACAGTGTTTAGAAGTGTAACATAGGACACGACTCGAATTAAGCTATCAATAGGTGAAAGCTCAAATTCAGAATGGTAATTAGCTGTTAAGTAGCTATTGATTGAGGGCAGTATATTTTATGGAGGTGACGTGTGAGAAGTGGGGCTTTTCCGTAGCACAGCATACATCAGTCATTGTACGACGCCCCTCTGTGAACAGACGGAAATGATCACAAACATGAGCCATTTACAGATCCACTAACCTCTGGGTCCCAGCGGTGGCTGTGCCAGGTCAGCTGTCGTGGATTGAGGCCACACAAGTCAAAGACACGGTCCCACCAGAAGCACAATTTAGAGGGCTTCCAGAACGCCCATCAGCTAAAGATTCCAGTGAACCACATCAATTTAGGGTTCTTTCACACCTGTCCCGTTTGGAGCAGTTGTTCCGGAAGAAGTGGCAGAGATGAGTTTCCTCCGCAGGGTGGCTGGACGCTCCCTTAGAGATAGGGTGAGGAGTTCGGTCACCCGGGAGGAGCTCGGAGTCGAGCTGCTGCTCCTTCACATTGAGAGGAGTCAGCTGAGGTGGCTTGGGCATCTGTATCGGATCCTCCTGGACGCCTCCCTAGGGAGGTGTTCCAGGCATGTCCCTCCTCCCTAGGGAGGTGTTCCAGGCATGTCCCTCCTCCCTAGGGAGGTGTTCCAGGCATGTCCCACCAGGAGGAGACCCCGGGGAAGACCCAGGACACGCTGGAGAGACTATGTCTCTCGTCTGGCCTGGGAACGCCTCGGACTCCCCTCGGAGGAGCTGGAGGAAGTGTCTGGGGTGAGGGAAGTCTGGGCATCCCTGCTGAGGCTGTTGCCCCCGCGACCCGGGAACGGATAAGCGGCAGACAATGGATGGATGGATGGATGTTCCGGAACAGGGAGCGTTTCCCCCTAAAGATCGGATCGTTGAACACAGCCATTGCGCTCGGATGCGGCACAAAACAAGCGAGCCGAGATCGCCTAGGAGAGGTGGTCTCAGCCCGATTCCATTCGGGACCTGGAGCGGTTCGTTTTTTTTATTTGGAGTGAGAACATAATCGACACAGCACCCAACACAACTCCATTCATTGTGTATGTGCGACCGCAAGGAGAAAAGTCGGCGCAGTCTCCACCAGCTTCTCTCCTATTGGACGTGCCGAGATGTTGTCACAGCGCGGCTCAGTGAAATTAAAAAAAGATCAATTCGGGCAGGGTTTGCACAGCGCAAACCCTGCGGCAGGCACCCTCTCGCCCGCCAGTAGCACATAAATGAATGGGATCGCCGGCGGCGGTCTGCGCTTTGCGCCCTCTCTGTGAAAGGGGCTTTGTAACTCCTTCCGCGTTCATTTCTGACCAATCAGAGAACAGTTGGTTCGCGCATGGCATTTGTTAACAGCTTTGAACCGCTACAGACAGTTGCCTTGTGAACACAAACCCCACAAACGAGAAACGAAACAACTGTATCGATTTAGCCCCTGAATCAGAACCAAACAAACGGGCTACAGGTCTGAAAACACCCTTATACACAGATAATTGTGCTGTCAGGAAATCTGACACAAGAGTGACAGAAATTTGGCCAATTTTCAATATAAAATGAGGCAAAACCAGCAGACTTCAACTAGTATGTTCTCAAACTCATACAAAGTTTTGGGTAAAATAGTAATGGAAACGAATCTAACAGAACAAGCAGTGCTGTGATGCGTGCTGCTTCCGAGACGCTCCCGCTATGACTCAAGGATACTTCTGCCCCATGTATGAAATGTAATTGATAAATAGATAGAATTCAAAGAAATACCTGCTTATTCTGTACAAAAATACATTTTTAAGTACATGGGAATATCCTATTTATTTTATATGGGTTTATATCTTTATATGGGTCTTTTCAGCACCAACGAATATCTTAAATCTTTTTTCTTTTTATCCATGTAATCTTTTTTATTTTACAGCATATTCGTCTTTCTTTCTTACTGTACAGCACTTTTAACATTTAAAATTTGACACTGGAACCAAACCTTTTGAGCTTAAAATATTTTTGTATTGCACAGTAGCACAGAGTTCTTTCAGGGATGTGAGCTGGAAACAGATTTAGAATAAAGGGATAGCTCAAAGCACTTGCCTGGATGTAACACACTATTTACGACTAGTTCCAAGTCAAAAGTGGCCTGAAAAGCAACTCAGATCTGTTTTAGGTACATAGACATTTTTTTTTTCAATATTCCATTGACTTCTACAGTGTTATTTCTGTGCTAAGTTTGCATGTTCAAAAATATGCATGTCAGGTTTTTTGGTGACTCTGTTGTAAGTAGGAGTCAGTGTGAGGCGGTTCATAGGCGTTTGTCACTGTGTGGTCCTGTTAGGACTGAGAACTAGTCCAGGATGTACCCCACGTTTGGACCGCTGACAGCTGGGACGGGCTCCAGCCGCCTCGCCCTGACCCTGAAATGAATGATGCGAGTACAGAAAATGAGTAACTATAAATCAGTTTTGATGCAGAAGAAACGCGTGAAGTCAGATTTCTGCAGTCTCAGTGCTCTCTGTAAAGATGTGCAAAGCCTCAAGCTGAGCAGTTTTTCACTCGCTGGTAGTTTTTGTCACCGGGCAGTCTCTTGAACATTTTATGGTGAGGCACTGTCAGACATTCATGACATTGCTGATTCAACAACAGAACTGTTTTCTGTTATATGAACTAAACAGCTGAGGGTTTGAGAAAATAGTTTGAGATCCCGCTCAAGGTTACGGCTCCTAAAGATATGTATGTCTTGGGGCATTGCTAATGCTCCGATCTGGTGATGTGAAGTTCAAATCACCGGCTATTTCTTAAGCCTGTTACTGGTGAATGAAAAATGTGTGAGTTTTGACAGTGGTGTGGTGTGATGTCCATGTGTGTGTGTGTGTGTGTGTGTGTGTGTGTGTGTGTGTGTGTGTGTGTGACAGAGAGAGAGAGACCTCTGACTTTA